>NW_027396190.1:0-33241 GCF_047715535.1 Aspergillus foveolatus | reverse complement strand
GGTGAGTTTTCGGCCTAGATAATATGAATACATAGTTAGTTTAGTTAAACTGAAAATAGAAGCTTTATATATACCGCGTATTCAATAGTTTGCTGCAAGGTCTGCTGTCTTGTTGCACTGTTACCAGCTTGAATGCATTTCCCAGCTGCAAAGTGGCATTTCATTGAATTGGTGCCATTCGCAGTCTGCTGTGGATGTGGAAGGGTTTTTCTATATCTTTGGCACATAACCATTGGCTCGCCGGTAATATAATGTGCTACTTGGTCAAAATGCTGCCATATATCAGCAGAATGCTTTGTATCCCATCGCATTCTCCTTTGATTTGGTCGCGTCTTTGTAGAACACTCAGTTTGTAGCCACCAAATAATAAAGTCATCTTTATGCATTTCGGTGTATTTAACCCAGAGTTTCTTCCGATCAGGGCCAAAACGCTCGAGGGTAGAAGGAAGGGTGGGTGGAGGTATAAACTCGGAGACTGGTGTTAAGGCAGTAGTTTGTTGGTTGGACGAGCTACCTGCTATAATAGAGATACTGTCGGATTCAAAATCGGCAAGGGGGTCTATTAGATCACTTTCGTAGAGAGAGGAGGGCCTAATATTAGAGAATTGACTGAATTGAGACATAATTCAGAAGAAAGGGTTGTATAGCCAGAATAGTAACAGAAGATAAGTTAGACATACCTTAGTAAATTTGAAGTTGCGACCGAAGGAATCAGACAAGAACCAGGGTCAATCCAGCTGACAATATAGTTGATCTTCATAAATCTTCTAAGAGACCCATATTAGGCACTCTTCTAATTGGTTAGTCCCGTGGGAAACTCCCATACTCCCATGGGAAGTCCCATGGGACTAAAAAGTCCTATCCATTTTTTAGTCAATTCGATCCCCCCGAGGTTATGATAAAAAAATATTTTACCTATGCGTAGATCTATATCCAATATATACTTCTCTTAACCTCCCCTACATAATTCTACTACTTCAGAAGGTAAAAAAGGGAATTTGATAATATATACTACTCAGAATACCAGGAATTAGCCAATTTCGTCTAACAGGTGCGGTACAAGTACTAAATATGGGGATCTTGTTAAAGATAGTGGTATTATACTCTCTTAAATATATATATTTCTTGCTCTACACTATTGCACTTTAACTACCGCCGTTTCCTCTAAGAGTAACCACTAAAGGGCTAGAATATTTCAAAAAGGAGGGGAACCTATAGTTTCTAGTACGCAATAAATCTATATACGAGTAGATTTCGTTGAATTCGTAAGGATCGTAGCTGATTAAAAGAGATTAATATAGAACCAAAACACTGTATAATAACGGTGAAAATGTCGGATGAATCATCATTTTATCCATCTTAATTAGGATATTTATGCAAAAATATACGCTTGGCGGGACTCGTGGGAGTCCCGTGGGACTCCCACGGGAGAACTGAGAGATAGGGTCCCATGGGACTGACGGGACTAAGGTCTTAGTCCCATGGGAGTGGGACTAAATTTTTGCAGGTCCCGTGGGACTTGTCACACACTAGGATCAAGGGGCCAGCCCGAGCCTCATCCTGGGCATGGTGCCTGGAATGCGATTCTGCCACTCCTGACCGCCAGTAGCTGAGACTTCTCGAGTATCCTTTGAAGAATCTCAGCATTTTCGAATGCACGTTACTCAATATAAATATATGGGTCACTATTAAAATTATTAGCTCTTCTAGATGCCCTACTACTACTATATAGTACTATGCTGTTAGCTTTAGCTTAATTAATTTTTTAAGTAGTTATAGCCTTGCCTGAAATATATCACCGGAAAATGGAGGCAAAGTATATAAGTAAAATATATATTTGATTTGTTCACCATCCTGTGTTTTGAGAACATGGCTATATCTAGTATAATGCTCTTCCAAAAAAGCATATATCTATTTTAATAGAGACTCCTTATATAACATTCTAATTTCCTATATTTACAGTGTAGATGTCTTAAAATAAGATGTCTGTATTGGAAAAACTCTGTAAGGAACGAGAACTAATAGATATCGTATTATCAAGAATACGACGAGTGAGGAGAGGAAGCGGAGGTCCGGAGGACCCGCGGCTAAGTCTCGATGGTGGGTCACGTGGCCGATCGGGTCGTAGCCCTACAAGCCGGATTGGGACCGTGACAAACTCGAACGTGTGTTTAAAACGGACAGTAATAAGCATTTGTACTCCTTCATAACTACCATGCAGGGCGCTCAAAACTGATAATTAAGCGAGAGTTATGCTAGTGCGGCCACAGTGAGGTCAACCGCGGTTTCACCGCGGTTAACCTCGAATTTGCGGTGATGGTGATGGTTATCAATCTCATAGCCGCGGTTGCGGTTATGCCGCAGCCTGTGTACCATATTCAAGAGTAGAGAGGTATATATTATTCGGTCTAGAATCTATACATCTGTATTTGAGCCGATTTCTCAGGCTTGGATTATAACTTGGATACCAGCCAGTGGCAATCAGCAAAGCAAGAAAAGTACATTCAAAAACGTCAACATAACGAAACAGCTTATAGAAGCACCCGATTTAATTATAAGCTATAATCGGGATGCAGCACTGTTAAGGAGAAATTATTAACATACAGGGGCCCATGGCGGATACCAAGCATAGGCTTGGGGCTTTTCCCACCCTCAATGCAGTCGATATCTCACCATTTGGTACAATAGAAAATGACTTATATCGGACCATGGTTTCTGTTGACAACTGACATTTGGGCATGGCATCCAACAGTAGTGTGAACATTGTCTGAAATACTGGGGTCTTGATGTTGGGCTAGGAAGAGATATATATAAAATCGAATGTAGGATCTTCTCACTTCAAATTCCTTCAGAACTTGGACTGAAGGTCCCATGCTCATGCACTTGCATCATACCTACGTCTCCCAGCCCATTACAAAGTTCGGGTTTGTTGTTTCTGTGATAGAGATTGCCCCGTAAGGACTCTTGGAGTGAATGGACCGACAACGATCACTAAGGTCCATGAAAGAGCCGTTCAATGCTGCATGATTGCGCAATCCAATGCTGTTTCAGTGGGTCAGGGACAATGGTTTGAGCATGGATGCAGACCTGTCGAGGCCAGCCATCGTGACTCCATCCTGAGTGCTCGACATCCATGCCCATTGTCCGTGACCCACTACGGTTCCAGACAATGGCGAATGCAACCAGGGACAGGACCTGCACGTTTGCTACGGTACGATGGTCAATTTACACAAGGCCTAGGCAGGAAGGCCTTACCCTATCGTATGAGTACTTAAGGCAATATTGGAAAGCAAGATAGTATCTTGTTACATTTAGAAAGCGATCCCCTTCTGGTGCCGCTCGGGGCGGAAGTATCAGGTGCTGGCATCTCCAACGTTACAATACGACAATATGCAGCCCATGCGCTTTGCATGTAGCTGACCATGAATCCAGGGGATAATGCCTGGTTACATAGGTACGAGTGTGCTGAATCGGGACGAAATGTACCCGCCAAAAATAGCAGCTTGCGAACCGAGTCGCGACACCGGTCTGCAGTAAGTGAGTGGGTCACTAGGAAGTATTGAGATCTCTATATGGATACTGGTGTGTGCTATGTTCAATGGAGTCTTTACCACCGTTAGTCCAGATGCACAGCGCAGGTGAGAGCGGGTAGGTTAGATCCAGGGTAAGTAACTCTTTGGCCTGCGCCGGTGCGAGCTTCTCAAGTCCAATTTCCTTAAAAGGGATATGTTGTCAAACCCCCTTAATGATTTTCACGATCAACGAGGCTCGAAACAGTTTGTCTGCCGGATAAACCGAAAAAGATGGAGGGCACGGGATGGATTAGGCCTAAGGCCTAGATGTCAGCCACCTGCCTAATGAGAGCATTAACTTGCTGCAGAGAAGGTCCGTGCTTGGAGTACTTGTAGCTGTTCGGCGCTCCCCCTCGAGACTCGGTAAGAAGGCCGAGTCAGTTCGAGACGATCTGAAACTCGCGCAGGGTTCGATCGCCTACTAGCTTGCTAGCTTGTGTGGGGACGGTGCCAACCCTCAGCCCAGGTGAACCCCCTGCAGCAGTGGTGCGACTTGTATAGGCGCGTAGGCTGTTCCAAGCACAGACTAGCTCGAGTCAATCTCGATCGGTTCCTGACTGGCGAACCTTGACATGACTCGAAGAGCAGGAGATTGCCATAGAGCACACATTATGTCGCAAACTGAGACCCTCGGGACAGCAGTAAAATGAAGAGGATACTTTGGGCTCCGCAACCCCTGGGCTCTGCATTATTGTGCAGATCAACAAAGATACCTTTGGGGTAAAAGGAAGTTCGCTCAGACAATAGGAATTTTACCTTACTGAGTTGGGTAATAGTAGACTGTCTGTTCCTGCTCCCTGTCCAGGGGAACTGCATCGAAACTCCGTCGTCCCGTCCCCGCATCTGAAACGTCTTAGCTGGATCTGGGGTGTACTAAGTTTAGATGTCTGTTTTGAATGCTCAGAGGGGAAAGGGCAGAAGGAAACTGTATCAACTACACGGACGTAGCCTACTAAGGATCGGATGCCATATGACGATTGATTCTCTATCTTGTTGACGATAGATCTCTTCACTCTTCCACAATCTGTCTATCTGTCGAGGGGTCAGATCCTCAGGGGTTAGAGGTCGCGCCCAAGCCACGATGTCACGTGGCGTAAGCCGGCATGTACATGACATTTCCATATCAATGTCCAATGCTTCGCACTCACCATGCATGCTTCAATGGGATGGCCTGGTGACGACTTTACCATACCACATAGACCCTCCGCTGATAGAGACTTTAAAAAACGGGCATTGAGGTCAAGGGAAGGCCACGATCCAGCAATATCAGCGCATCTGTCCAGGTGCCATCTGGCATCAAGTATTGGTTCGGATACCTGCCTATGTAGTGACTGGAGCTAGGTCATCGCGCAGAAATAGAAACTTGCCAACTAAGAATACACTGAATGAGGTGGTAGCCATGGATGGAGAATTGGCCCAGTAAGGAGGACGAATCGCAAGAGAATAAGTCCAGCCTTTACCCATTCCGGGGCGTGAGACGCAGATTTCCTCCGTTTCGTGCCATACGCTACCTAACAAATTATCTGGTCTCCGTCGTACACTTACCCGTTAACGCCTCAGGGAGTAAGCAGTGATTGACCCTAGGCATGAGCACGGGGTCTGGATGACGCGAAGAGTGACTCTGGATGTAGATCTTGCCCTTGGGCGTCCTCTTTCCACCCCGTTGTACCTGTTTGTGAGTAAGACAGCTGGAATGGGGGCCCCGGGGGTAGATGCTGATCGAAACCAAGACATCGCCAGCTCAACCAGGTTGTCTCTCAACGAAACACGCTATGCCACCATTTGACCAAGATGGGAAGAGATCATAAGCACATGGCACTGCCACCGGTCCGACCCAACTATCCGCGAACGAGGTCTATATAAACCTGCTCGACCTCCCTCATTCTCCTGCCCATCATCTCATCTTCCAGCTCGTTCAACTTCTTCCTCTCAAGTCCATCTACTCCTTCGTTCGCTGCGCGTCCGGTCGTTTAATCCAACCCCCTAATTCGCTCTAATTACTTAAACTGCGCTTACTGTCAACTCTCTCGCTATCGTTTTCCTAATCAATTCATCTTAATCAAAATGAAGCTCCCCGCCGTAACCCTCGCTCTCGTCGCCGCCGCCCTCAGCGCACCGACCCCCAACAAGCGCAATGACTTGGCCGCTGTCGACAAGCGCACCTTTGGTCTTCTTGCCGGCCTTGCCGGTCACGGCGGTCTCAGCGGCCACGCTGGCCTCGCAGGCGGTGCCAGCGCCAGCGGTGAAGACTGCGCTGAAGGCTCTGCCGGCGGCAGCGCGGGCCTTGGCGGCTCCGCTGGTGCGTCTGGCTCCGCTGGTCTTAGTGGCTGGGGGGTTCTCAGCGGCAGTGGTAGTTCTTCTGGCCATGCTGGCCTTGGTGGATGGTCTGGCCTTAGTGGAAGTGGCAGTGCTAGTGGCCATGGCGGCATTAGCGGCGGATGGAATGGTCATGGTGGACTTGGTAGTGGATGGGGAGGTCCCGGCAGTGCTGGCGGTTCTGCTGGAATTGGGGGTTCTGGCTCTGCTGGAGGGTCTGCGGGCATTGGCGGCTCTGGCAGCGCCGGGGGTTCCGCTGGCATTGGAGGTTCTGGCAGTCTTGAAGGCTCTGCTGAAGACTCGACTGGTGGTTCTGCTGGCGGCTCTGGCAGCGTCGGGGGCTCCGCTGGTATTGGAGGTTCTGGTAGCGCTGAAGGCTCCACCGGCGGTTCTGGTTCTGCCGGAGGGTCTACTGAAGGCTCCGGCAGTGTTGGAGGTTCTGGCAGCGCTGAAGGGTCTGCGGAAGGGTCTGCGGAAGGCTCCACCGGCGGTTCTGCTGGCGGTTCCTCTGGAATTGAAGGATCCGGCAGCGCCGATGGTTCTGTAGGGGGATCTGGTAGCATCGGAGGGTCCGGCAGCGCAGGTGGCTCTGCTGGCGGCGCCGCTGGAGGTGCTGCTGGTGCTGGTGCCGGTAGCTCTGGCGACTCTGGATCTGACTCCGACTCTGACGACAGTGGTGTGTCTCCCACGACTGGCGACGAGGACTCTGATAGCGGTGATGCATCTGGCAGCGGCGAAGGTGACGCGAGTGCCGACGGTTCTGGCAGTGCGGACGCCTCCGGCACTGGCGAAGGCTCAGCCGATGTTAACGGTGATGGCAATGCCTCAGCATCCGGCAACGGGGATGGCTCGGCTGACGTGAACGGTGATGGAAGCGCTTCTGCCTCTGGTAACGGTGAAGGCTCTGCGGATGTGGACGGTGACTCTGGAAGCGCTTCTGCCTCTGCCAGCGGCCATGGCTCCGCCAGCGTTACGGGATCTGGCAGTGCTTCGGCTTCAGGCAGTGGAAGCGCCTCAGCCAATGTTAACTAAGGCGTTTCAATTCAAGCTTAGCATCTTGGCTCGTTGTGCTACTGTGGCGGTCTCATTGTTCAAGTACGACCTTCTGCCTGAACGACGAGTCGGGATTACCGGGACAAGATGGATTGTCCCCTGCTGAGCCTTTATCAGCCCTATCCTAGTGCTAGGTCAAGAAGGCAAGGAACATGTATCTAGTATACTGGAGTCTAATAGTTTGACTAGCAATTAATCATTCCTCATAATTCAAATAGAAAATGGCAATCCCTAGCTAGGCCTTGAGCTACAATCTTGCCATACCGTGGCCACGAAGAACCTAGAACTGTATTCTTAGTACTCGCCAGGACTGGGATCACAAGGTGTCCACTTAAGTTTCCCTGCTACGCCTAGCCTTACCTTCAGCTTAGACCTCGGATAATAGGATTTCAAGTGACGTCTACCTTATTTTAGTAGGATGTTGCGGCTTGACTAGGCCCAGGTACCCTTTTTCCTATGCAAAACGGACAATGCCCTCATAACTCCAACAATCACTTCTTCCCAACTATCGCTTCTTTCCACAGGGAGGCTTAAATCAATGTTGCCCTTAAGATGAAACGCTAGTCCATCAATAACCCATACATCTGCGTACACACCGAGTGCCGACAATGAATTCGCTAGGTAACTTCCGACGGCTCAGGATATCTTGAACATGGTCATACCACTTACTCTTGTCCAGATATTGCTTCATTTGCTGTAAAGGGTCTAGATCCATGCCCCCAGCGAGAATGGGCAGTAGCGCGGTTTGACTAGACAATTCCGGAATATAACAGGGTCGCAACAAAGCATTCTACCGGGATTCCTGAGGTCATTCTGGCAGTTCTGTTGCCATTTACCCCGGTTTTTCAACAATGTCGCAAGTTCATAGTAGAAGTCAGTAAAGCCCTCACTGCTCATCTAACGGAAGTTCCTACATTAGCAACGGCAAAGTTGAAACATTGGCGAATAGGATGTAATCTCTCAGATCAGCACATGTGGTACATACAAGGAGGGCAATACCCTCTCATCTATCGCGTTACCACAGACACACTTACCTCTTACTGTTTGTATGTTGTTTGAATAGAAAACTTTCTGCTTTTATTTTTACTAACTAATTTGCTTAATTATTTTGCTAAAAATAAAAGCAACTGGGCTAAATGCTGATTAGAAAGGTTATATACTATATCTAGTATTTTTTCTTACCTTCTGCTTTATATTGTTTCTTCTTCTTTACCTGTTTGATTTATACTAAGTCTAACCCGCTGCCAGGTACTATTCTTTTGTAATAATATTATTTATTTTGCTATAACTGGCCCTTCGTCCCAAGGTTCGTTGACATATTGACGTTTTTGATTCGCTGCATATTACGCGAAAAATGAAGCGTAACCACACTCTTGACCTAGTACTGTGAGTTAATACCCAACAACTCCGAGCATAGCGGCCGCAGTGGCTCACATAGAATACAAATGCTGAAAGTCATAGTCTTACCTGAGGGTAGTGACCTGACCTATGGATAGACACAATGGCCACTATCCGAAATACAATGTTCTATTTTTGGATAATAACAAACAGTTCTTATCGAACTATTGGTGATATTCCCTCAGGATTGAGCGCAAGGTCGACAGCTGCCGCAACTACAATGCTCATTGTACGATGCATTATCCCCTTTAGGAATGTTGAGCGTTCAGCACAGCCGAGAGGCAAACACACTAGGATTCTAATATGCCAATTAGGTTGTACCCGCTAGCCACCCGATGTTGGTTTACAGATGCAGCCAATGTATTGGGCATTGTTCTAAGCCACCCCCAGGATCTAGACCCTAGTGCGAGGCTGCATGATCCTGTGTCTCCACGCCATCCACTAAGGTGTCGCCTTATCCTACAATTCTATAGTGCCTACTATACACTTCGGCGGCCTTTAGTTATCCACGGTAGGATGTCCTTGAACCGCTCTTGGAACGGGGCCGCGTCCGAGTTTGACGAGAGAGCCACCGCACTCCGGCTTCAGAACAGAATAACCTGCGTTGGATACCAAGACCTCCAGGGGAAAAAAAGACATAAATAGTCAGATGGCCCTCGTCGCTTTGGTGTCTCGCTTCCTCGCTACCAGAAACCAATCTGCTTGAACTCGCCAAATCACAACTTAACACTACGTCGCATCAATCATCTACCTCATAATGCGCTTCACTCGACTTTTCGCCGTTGCTGTGCCCGCCCTTGTGCTTGCAGGTAGCGCTGCCACGCTCCATGGTATGTATCTAGCTTCCTTTCCATTAATGACCCTCTAAACACTTGTTTCAGACCTTATCCTAACAGCACTACCCCTACTACTAGCACCAATCCCAGCAGACACTCTCGAAGCGTTCATCAAGAACCTAAACGAGACTGAAGCCCTGGATGCCTTTAGGGCCGTGCTGAATGGCGAGATCCTGACTACCCGCGAGGCCGACCTCGAGTCCAAGCTTGCAGAGCGCGAGGAATGCTGCGAGTACGGTATTTGCTGCAACATCGAGACCTGCCAGGAAGACGGGAGCAGCTGCCTTCAGATGTGCTATGGTTATCATAGCCCTTGGCAGCAGCTTGGGTGTATTGCTGGTAAGTGAAGTTCTATGGAGTTATAGCAGTGAGCCTTTTGAGAAACGAGGGAGATTGGATGCTGATGGCTATGCTTGTTTACGTAGGGTGCGCTACTACTTGCGGCTAGAGTGTAAAGGCGATGCCATCGGTGGTGGCGGATTTGTAGGGTATGCGCTAACCGGTTGATGAGCGACGCTGGGTCTATCTGGTTGGTGGGCTTAGGGCTCGGAAGTTGGAATACAGCTGGGTCTAGCTCTTGGTAGAGTGAATACGGTACACTCATTATATGAATTTATATAAATTGCATTATCTCCTCTCTATTTCGGCGGCCGCGTAGGGAGACAAAGTGCGGATATAATCCCCGATCACAGAAAGTAACGCTGTATAAGTCTACTCAATAAAAGTATATCTACCTATTCTATAAAGATGATGGGCTCTTTCAGTTCACAGCAACCTTAGCATCTCATGCCAGACATTGCTTGTTTTAGATGAGTGAGCACACTCCGAATTTCGTAAGGGCCAGGTTACATAAAGACAGCCTTGCCATAATGTACAGAAGCATAGGCCCTAAAAGCAGGGTGTAACGAGATAAGCACAATGGTTGGCATATAGAATATGACTAGGCTGAGCCTCCAACCTAACGTCAGTCAATCTAGACTAACCCCCCGCGCCCTAGTCTACACTAATAAACGAATACATAAGAGACGGTAACGACAGAATTAACAAGAACGCAGCACTTTCCAAACCATGTAGCTGCATTTCTGCTCAGCGTGTCGCAGTCGCAGTCGCAATTACAGATGTAATTGTGGTATAGGACTGCGTAGAGCTAGAGGAGCAGCAAGCTTGTACCTCACTAACATTCTTCCTTGACAAGTTTTACTTAAGGGCCAGATGCACCACCAGGCCCACCGGAACCGCCAGGGGAACCACCATCGCCACCACCATCGCCACCACCAGTGCCACTGTTGCCATTACCACCATTACCACTGCTGCTTCCGGAAACAGCCTCACTGCCATTTTCAGTCCAGACGAAGCTGTACGTAGGCGTGTAGTCGGCCGTCAAGTCGATGGCAATAGTTACCCAGGCAAGGAGTCCATCCTCGAGGCTGTCGCCTAGATAAACGTAGTTCAGCACAGGGTCCGAGGTTGTCCCGCTTGTCTCGGTGGCAAACACGCGGTCCTCTGCATTTGTCGTGATTTCAATGGTGTTGGAGCTATACGGCGAAGCCGCCTCGACCGCGGTGATCAGGTCCTGGTCGAAGAAGAGCTGACCGATATGCGGGACGGACCCGCCAGTCAGCGTATTGTTCTCCAAAAGCGTCGCGTCTAAATGGGCAAGCACGTGGTAGTGCGTTGCCCGACCCGCATAGTGTCCTGGGAAGAGGGTATTGAATGTGACGACGCCTTCCTCATCGGTCTCACTCACGCCGCGCAGGAAGGTCTCCTGCAGGATGGAGTCGTCTTCGGAGTTTCCGTTGCCGTTTCCCTGCACGCCCGAGTAGACTCCAGTTGCATTGCAGTTCCATGTCTCGGCGTAAATACCCTCGATGGGCTGGCAGGTGCTGACATCGACGAACTGGAGATCCAGAACGACAGGGACACCGGCCTGGTTTTCTATGATGTCCGTGCGGACGAGCTCGCCGTCTACCCAGAAGGGGCCGATCTCTCCCTGGGGGTTGAGTACGCAGGTGCTGGTGGTGGCGAATATCTCGGACTCAGCGGTGGACAGAGTGTAGTTCTCTGAGGACTCGTGGTCGGTGTTGAGGACGTCGTCGGTGTCGCGGGTGCGCAGGGCATGACGAGCGCGGTACTTCCTGGCCAGTTGGGCACGGCGAGCGATGGCACGTTCAGTGAGACCAGATTCTTCAAAGGAGCGGGCACAGTTATCGAGACCACGGCGGAGATGGGCCTTATAGGAGAGGAGCTCGCGGGTTGCGAGTTTCTCCTCATGGCCTGGATGCGCGGCCACTAGGGCCGCCGCGATGAGGGAGAGGTTGATGACCTTCTTAAAGTGCATAGTTGATTGCAAAAAGAGGATATCGGAATGGAAATAAAGGAGAAGCCCGCTCTTGAGAATCGGACGTTACCAGAATGTGCTGGGATGAAGACATATTTATACCCCAGCTGGACTCCCCGTCCCCAGGTATACCCCTCTACTCCAGTATCTCAATTATTACTCGGCCTCCGTACTTATGAATTATCAACCGTCTGTCTCGCGGCCGTTGCTTCTAGGACCGTCTGAGGCATGATCGGCGTTTAAGTGTGCACATCTCCAATGAAAGAATGCGATTTATTCGATACAGGATCAGGATATATTATAGCGTGGTTGACGGATGTAGCGCGCTAAGGCCTTCTCCGACGGGCTAGAACGGGACAATAAATGAGATTGTGACCTCCACACTTTATTTCTCTTGGTATTGCTTTCTTGTGGTATAGAGCCTCGGTGGGCAGTGAGGATTGGTTGGTCGAGTATATAACCGGTATATAGTAGATGTTTGGTACTGAAGCCGACGCAAACGCTGCTAAGGCAGAGCCTATCTACTCAAACACTTCGAAAAGTCGGAAAATCGTTTAGCAAGAGAATTATTCTGCAGCGTCGCTCCCCTTGTAGTCCGCGTGTTAGAAACGCCACGCATGTTCCCCCCATGTCCCCGAACAGCAGGCAAGGTCAGGAAGACGCAATCGTCGGCATGCAATCCGTGAAGAATTTAGCCTAGGCCCAACAGACCCCTCCACTGCCTCCATCTAGAAGCAAATCGTAAAAGGGCCGTTTGAGCTTTAATCGCCGTGCCGCCTCGGTTTCTTTGGTACTTCGGTCCTCTTCCAACCAGGTCATTTGACGAATGATTGATCAAAGGCGCCTACTCAGGCCAGGGTAAGCCTCACAAAAGAGCTACGGATAGAAAGGCTAGTTGATTGTAGCATTGTGGCGCTGTGGTTGCTCCTTACAGACCGCAACTTTGGCACAGTTCTAGTCGTGAATGAGACGTGGGATAATATGGACAGTATTTGCGAACATTTGCTTTGATTTCAATGATTCACGCTATGTAACTTTTCTTGTCGATGGCCGTGGCTGAATGTAGAAGGGCTAGTCACATGTTTAGTGGCACGCAGCGTTGAAGTAAATTCTGCCCAGAGAAAACAAGTTATAGGTTCTCCAGGCTTACGGCGATGTCCGCAAAAGGATAGATGGGAGTGTCATCCAGATGCTCTGCATCTTAGAAGTGGAACAATTTTACATATAGCGCACTTTCCAGTTTATGAAGGTTAATCCTAGGAACACTCTGTAACATTAGAAGAAATGTTAGGGAATGCTTTGCTTGTTGCTTTGAACGTTGCAATCTGCCCACCGAACAGGAAGCGATATCTGCACCATTGAGACAAGCAAAAGGGTTGTCGAGGTACACACGGACAGGAGAAGCGCTCAGTGCCAAAGCCCTCAAACGATCAGTAGAATGACAGACCTGGCGGTGGCTATGTAGGAAACTGTTCCGGGGTGATGAGCAGAACCGCGGGGGCTTGGAGACTCAGCAAGCATATACGAGGGCCAGAGCAAACGACGCTCGTTGTAGGATCTACTGACCGGAAAAAATGATCGATTCAGATAATTTAAGGAGGATAATTCACTCTCGACTATCTGTGCCTCCGATATTCCAAAACCCCAAAAACCCCCAATGTAAGAAAATAGCAGACAATACCACAAATAGCCTTTGTCCATAATCCAAGAATCAGAAATTAAGGTCCGGTAAGCTCAATCCCAGCAGCTCAGTTTAACTTCAGATTTGATATGGACTGGTATGCCATAGCTTAGTAGAGAGAAGCAATATATTCTGCGCATAGATACAGCGTGGAAGTATGAAGATTGGTAGGCGCTTAGCAAACTGCATAAATGGTATCACTGTCTCAAGTTCTTGCTATCAAACAAGGCTTTCAGAGTGGACGGCCCATAGTGCCCCTTCATTAGCGCATTAATTCGTCGCGTAATCCCAGTATAATGTGCTCTTCGCTGCCGCGTTCAAAGGTACAAAACAGGCCTCTTCTTTTCTTTTCGACCTCGGGCCTAGACCAGAAAGAAGGCCCTACGCAAGGTTCTCGTGGGCATGGTTATTCATGCGCTATTGGTGAGGCTCACGACTTCCTGCGACAAGCCACACACAGCTAGCCCGGCGTATATGATCAGGCACACATCCTTGGGGCTTTGAATGAGCTACAGTTTTCGGCTGGTGGCGAAGTTGACTTTGTGGTTAGTCCGTTTCAAATCGGCCACAATTCGAAAAGCCGCGGCACGGTATCACACGCACAATATCGGAAGCCAGACATATCCCATCAATAGTAGAACGTGTCTTTCGAAGATACAAAGATATTGAAGCGTCACAAGACCAACGTTGTCGTATGCAGACCCAGAAGCAGCTGCGGAAATTCAAAGCTGCTGTGCATCCCTTTAGGATCGAGGCATATTCATATATTCACTCCAAACTCTCAGCATAAAGTTCCGATTAGCAAGAACTGAGACTCCAACCCCTAAGCAGTGATTCATCAATCAGGATGCATAATGGAAACTTTCCTATTCTGGATATTTGAACTGCAAGCTCCGGCTCGCCGATGCTTATGCAGAGACTTCTGCTATTTTCACGGATCCAAAGTTATGTCTCTTCCAACTGCCGTATTAGGCTAGGTTGCTCCTTATTTCTTATGTATTTAAACCGCCCTATAGAGCTGGATTGGAAGAATCAGACCTTCATTTGTTTATATTACTTGACGATTGATGCTGGTAGTTACGTCTAGCCTGACGCTCCATATATATCAATAGCTCGGAATGGATAGACATGTCTGTAGCGCAATAGTTTCACTCTATATCGTTGTCGAGCACATATATTTTTCCCGCTCAAGAACGTACAAGATACGCAGTAGGGAAGCCAGGCCTTAGACAACGCAACCCAACTGCTTGTCTAACTTCAATCAAATTTTAGGCATTCTAGACGGGTCAAAATCTGGAACCGGTTTAGACTCTCGACGCGGCGGAATCGATCAGCCCAATGCTATTATTGAGATTAATTGGAAGGGTTATGGAGTGCGCAGGAAAGATGAGCAATTGAAGCTGCAGTGATTACACGCTCGTAGCCTACTAAGCAGCGGGTGCCTTTCGATGATAGACTCTGTATTATTAAATTTTTATATCAATTCTTCCTTTCTCTATGTATATATTTTGAGGGATATTGTATGAGAATGTATAATAGTAAAACGTAACAGCCGTGAATGGTTTATGATTTTACCGGCGTCGGAGGAAAACAAGCACCACCCCTCGACTATACAAGAAAAGGCACGAATCTTGCAGAGCCCCCAGAACCGCAAACAAAGATTAGTGCAGGAACGTCATGACCTGTGTATGGAATGAATTGGAGCTTGGGTATCAAAGGGGAAGAGTTTCGTATCCGTCAGAAAAAAACCGTAAGTCAACCTTGGAGAGGACCGTCGGTTTTTCTCTCCAAAGAAGTAGGATGTAAAAATAAGAAATCGTTAAAGATGATGGATCAGAAGCTATAGCAGCTATATACTATACATAACTGCCTAGATACAGAGATACTCAGTAAGACCTTATGAGAGGGACTATCTAGAGAGAACGGAATGCCTCGGAGCCTGGCCAGCAACGCCAGTGGCCTTGACGGATAAAAACACTGCGGAACAAAGCAGGAAATATTGATCCTTCTAAAGGAAGAGCCAAAACACTACATAAAAGTGATGTGCTTCCGCAGATTATGGGAAGGTATAAGCCTCAGCTTTGTGTCTACGAAGTCATTTGTTGAAATACTGAATACGATCTTTACTGCTCTATTGCTTGAGCTTTCCTGTCCTTCTGTTATACATATGGCCGCTCATACATAAGTATTCCTGAATTTCGGTAGTAGCCACAGCTATCATTACCTTTAAGTACAATGATAGATCATCGATATCATTAAGTGAGAAAGATATAGGTCAGTTCAGCTTCCGCATCACCAGGACGCTGGTGGCCAACCAGGGAACTTGCATATTAACTCCCTGTTCAGAGTAGTAAACTCGAAGATCTCTGTACCTTCTTGCCAGCCCCATGCATTCTTAACACGTTTATCAGGTCTATATTGAGTTGAGGATGCGTCCCTCTGATATGTTGAGACGAATTTTAAAAATCCCTTCCTAATGCCTGTTGCTTTCGACACGTAATGTGAGAAGTTGAACCGAGTGAAGTAATCGTCTTCAAACAGAGCAATGTACACTATGCTGGTCAAGCATGGCATATGACGTGCTGCATAGCCCATGGCTATACAGAATCGGTGAAGTATCTCATGTTTTATTGTGATATTGTGATCGGGCGATATCTCAAATAATGGTTCGCCTTTTGGAGTCAGCTTGGTAAGTATGGTTCGGCTATCCAGCTCGAGGGTTAAGGGAGGAAATCTGAATAAAACAAAAGTAACGAAGGCCCTTACCTGTGGGAAGGTACTGTGCAGGACCGAGCTCGATGGCTTTAAGGTGAGGCCACGAAACCTCTGTTGTACTACTTGCTGGTTCTCCCATCTGATCTAGAGGCCACAGGAAGTCTGGGGCAATAGCTACCCCTATCAATTTTAGCTCCCTTAACTGTAAAGAGAACTCCCGCATGGTTGGGGTAAGCATATCATTTTCGCCCAACAGAAGGTCGACGGCTTTGATCTCTTCTCCATGAATGCGTCATAAAGCTCCGAATAACGAAATTTTTCGAGAGTAGGTGGTAGTTTCTTAATACCCTGTATCAGGGCTAGAGATATAACATCAGTATAGTGGGCAAGATATCCGGTTTGGCGGTAGGCAGTGCGAAAGGAGGAAGGAGAACGCTATGACATACCTTTTCGTCTATCGCGTTGGAATTCAGAGTCCTCGTGGGCAACGAGATTTAACTCTAATGACTCAAGCATAGGATAACAATGAGCTATCTCAAATGCGGTTCCGTTCCACATCCCCACCGAACGGAAAAGATCATCTGAAACGAGAAACTTATTGATACCCCGAATCTCAGGCACCATAGACCATTCAGTGGAAGGGAGTCGAGCTTGATATGGCGGAGGAGTTTGTTCCTCCTCTTGCCAGTCAACAGAGGTTTCCTCCATCCCGAGTTCATAACTATCCAGACAACCCACTACTTCGAACGCTAGTGTGAACCGAGTGTTTTCCCAAGAACTTAGTGCAGTAAAGAAGTCAATGATAGCCACTGCAAATACAGCATCATTTGCCTTTGTGAAAGTGTCTGTCTCGCCGTTTGGCGTGCCATCAGGCCAGTCTCTCACATCATATTCTCTCACATCATATGGCAGCACAATATGGTATACTAAACGCTTTATATATGAGTGCCGCATAATACCAGCCGCTGAAGTGAGGGCTTGAAAACGTGCTAGGGATAAATCTCCTAAACTGGTTTTAAGGTCATTGCTGCGGAGGTCCAATTTTCTGTAAAGGACACGCTCAAAGACTGCCGTCCACCGCATGCATACTCGTGTACACTGCACGAGAGAGTCACGGTCTTCCTTTAAGTACTCCGCAATATGCAATAGTATCTCGGAAGGTAACCAGTTACCCATGCTTTTCGCTTAACGGAAAATGGTATTTGAACTTTATTTGGGTGGAAAGGACGCAAAGATAAGTTCGTGCTCGCTGTGGGTTTCTTTCCTTATTCGTGAGGATGTTGGTTAGTGTCAGGTTTTATGTAAAGGGGTGAAGTCCTAAAGAAGAGTAATATTTTGAACGAAGTGAAGTATAAAGAGAAAAAGACGATCACGAGGATCTGATTTGATTTGATTTGATTTGATTTTATTATTTAACGTCACTCGTAGACCTCGGCATTACCCGTGGGTGGCCCGCGACGGGTCACCCATTCACCCTCGATGGGTGGGTGAGGGTTGGCCATGGGTGACCCGCGTGGGTAAGAGGGTCACCCGTGGGTGGACAAACAAAACAAACATTTGATATGCATATTTATGTATTTCCTGGTCGTATCTTGATGTATTGACTTTACAAGTATCGAGAATAAATAAATCAGTTAACATGTAAGAATTAAAGTTAATGAGCCTTCTCCTGTTATTTAGTTGCTATTATCAAGCTAATAATATGCAAATCCATCATCTTGTTGCCTGACCTGTTTTCGAGGCCTTCCTGAACTCCGCAGAGTTTGCTGATTAGCAGGCAGCAGACTATCAGTATCATTGTCAAAGTAATGAGTTTCGTGGGACTCTTCCTCCGGCACAGACGCGGTACTCTTTCTTCTCTTACCCAGTACAGTCTCTGAGACAGCTGCAGCAGGCTTATCATGAATATGTACTATGCCATCCTCTTTATTATCACTAATCGGGTCCAAATCATCTTGTAAAAGCTGAGCGCCTGTGTCTTCTTCAGCTTCCTGTAGCTCATTTTTCAAGAGATATTCTTTATTTAGAGCAAGTTGTTCCTCCTCAACTTCGAATTTCGATGTACACATAAACATCATGAGTTCTCGGATGGTTGAGGTCTTCAGAGAGCCTCGACGATAATGACATATGTCGCGAGCAGAGTTGAACAGCCGCTCAACCCCTGCGCCAGTTGCAGGAATTGAAAGAACATCCCGCGCAACACTTGCTAGGACTGGGTACCTATACTGGTTCTCCTTCCAGAACTCGCAGGGATCCATATCAACAGGGTCTGTTAATGATTAGTGGAAAACAAGCTCAGTCAGAGTAACTTTGTTAACTTACCACTATCAAGGTATTGTTCAAGCTCATCTCGTTGGATAAATCGGTGGGACTTTGACCCTTTTAGCAACATATTGAGTTCTGATCTAGCTGCTGTTGATGATACGGCTGATGGTGATGTTGGCATATTCTGAAGACGCTGCTTGTAAGGCTGGACATAGTTCTCAAAGCTTTGACGGTATCTTTTGCGCCAGGTTGCATCCCAATCTTTTCCAGAGAAAAACTGTAGCTTATTCTCAGGAGCAAGTATTGTACTAACTGCATAGATGTCGTTATATATATTATCTGTTTTCTGATAATAGAATGCAAGTTTCTCTTTTGCAGCCTCAAGGGCACTTAACATTAGTCTTTTCCATGGTACCTTCTTCCGTTGAAGCTGCCAAATTGATGCCTCAAGATGATCAAATAGCTTGTTATATATCTCGAAGATAAGATAGACTGTAATATCCTTGGTTTTTGATAGAGCAGTAGTAAAAGTAAAAAATAGCTGAGTAATGCAAAGAAGATACTTAATCTGCCACCATTCATCACTGTTAAGAGAGAGATCATTGTGCCCGTATTCCGAGCAAAATATATTCAACATAGACTCCAGTCGTTTAGCACGTCGAAGCATTAAAAAGGTGGAGTTCCAGCGGGTCTTGACATCTTGAATTGGAACAAGCTTTGGTGATTCGTGTCACAGGCTATGGCCTGGGTCTTGGTTATCGGCAATGCCCCCAACCAAAGGTCTAAACAAGGTTACATCTGTCTGAACCAAGGTATGGAAAAGTCAAAAGTGTTGACGTATGTCCAGAAAAGTTGATAAAAGGGAGGAGAGAGGGTTCATGTGTCTGTCTTTTATTTGTTTCTCTAAGCTTGTGATATTCGTGAATACAGGACAGCTAGTTGAAAACAATACTTCCTACGCCCGTGACAGAGCCCTCTAAGACGTGGAATACGTTAAGTTACAGTAATTTTCTCCTGTATTTGTTTACTGTCACGGGGCCAGCCTGATTATCATCCTGGGCATGGTGACTGTGACACTGGGCATGTTATAACCGCCTTCTTAAACTATGCTCAAGGCTACCATATTCTATAAAACTAAAGTATCTGTAGAAATAATAATACTATAAGATTATAAAACAAAGTTTCTAGTGCTTTTTTGTGTTATTGTTAGTTCTAAAGAGACAAGATACTATATATCAGTATACTAAGGTAGATAATTTATATATTTTCTGCAAGATATAGTATGCACATCGTCTAGAAGGCCTGAAGTAACCAATTTTGATAGATTTTGCGGGTTTCTCTCGGGTTTTCGCGGGTTATGTGGGTCATCCATGGGTTCTTTGCGGGTTCTTTGCGGGTTTTGCAGGTTTTTGGGGGTTCATCGCGGG
The DNA here is from genome assembly GCF_047715535.1 of Aspergillus foveolatus. NCBI lineage: Eukaryota > Fungi > Ascomycota > Eurotiomycetes > Eurotiales > Aspergillaceae > Aspergillus > Aspergillus foveolatus. The sequence continues at coordinate 13,640 of NW_027396190.1, read as the reverse complement.
TTAAGGAGTCTTATGGGCTATTAGACAGTGGCAAGCAAGATATGTAGATGAACACGTAAAGACCTGCTTGCAGGGTGTTCTTCTTACTACTATCTGCTGATCATACCTTCTTTAATGTACTTCTATATAATGCCTCAAAGTATGCAGTCAGAAGGCTTCGCCTCATCATTATATAATAGTGATCTAGATAATCTTTCTTATCTTACATCTGGTCTTCCGCAGATTTTTACTCCAAACCTTTCAGAAAGCCAGCATACATCAGAGTCTTTTGATTCTGAAGTCCTTCCATCAACCTTTCGCCACCCTCTTCTTGCCCCCAATACTCTTACACGTGTTGGTTCTGATAGAGGGAAGCCATTCGTCCTTTATGATAATATGGCATATTCAGATTGGGTGGAATGGTGGCTTCAGACTGATTTTGGGAAGAAGAGTAAGATACGTTGGGACTCAACATATTCATCCAAGACATGGACGCAATTCTCCCAAGTAGCCAACATCTCAGATGGAGCACCAAAGGTTATGTGCAAGCAATGCAGTGCTATCCTTGAGTATCCTCAGTCAAAAATATACCCTAGTGGGACATCTCGCAATGGCCTATCAACTATGGCAAAGCATCTCCAAAGCTCAGCCTGTAAATGCCACAGGCTATGGCCTGGATCTTGGTTGTCGGCCATGCCCTTAACCTGGTTCTAAATAAGGTCTCTGCAACATCAGTGTACAGCCTCGGAATTGCGGCCTCGTAGGAAAAGAGATCCGTCCTCGTAACTTCGGGAAAGAGATCCGTCGGCATGCAAGTCCGGGAAGTCGGAAGTCTTGATGTATGATTGGGAAAGATTGATAAAAGGGAGGAGGAAGATATCTGCGCTTCTATCTCTTGTTTCTTTCTCTAAGCTTGTGATACTCGTTTATATAGGACAGCTAGCTGAAAACTATACTACCTACGCCCGTTACAGGTAGCCTCTATTGCGCTCTTCCAATAACAAATAAATCGGTTTGCATCGCGCACAAGAATTAACAAATCAGTGTCTTTTGGTCCTGGCTTGTACAAGTTAATATAATCAGGTGAACTGACATAACAGTACTGAAAGCCTTACCTGAACTCACTCTTCGAGTTTTGACATGGAACGAATTCCCTGAGACATATTTCCTTGAAGGCTAAGAGCCTCAGGCCAGTTTCTCCCGTAAAAAACTGGTAATCTTGCCACAGTTTTGAGGTTGCATAATTTCCGCAATATGACGAGCATCAGGCAAATGGTCGATCTAACAGATACATGAGTAGTATAGAGCACATAGTGGATATAGTTCAGGGCGCTTAACCTTGTCAACAGGAAATCCCGGTTCTCTTCGGACAAGCCAGCGGAGAACGAACCACTCCATCAGCAAGGCCAGGAAGGGGAGAAAAAGATGGAGGTATTGATCTCAGTTCGCGTGGAGTGACTGTGTGGATCTAGGCAAGGGGGCAAAGATATCCGGGACAATGATCTCGGAGTCGAAAGAGGGGGTGCAGAGGTGGCAGGTCATGAAGCCTATGCTGGGAGAACTGAAACTCTCCTTTGTTTTCCTTTGAAACAGTTCCAAGAAGTGTCTAGCACATTGCAACGAGTACGTGCTAGTTAGTGCCTATTGTAAACCTTACTGGACATGGGAAACGAATTTAAGAAAGAACCGTGAAAGAATAGGCTATGATCAAACTATTCATGAGATTAGAAATCTCATATAGACCCGCCACATCAAAGAAAATTCCCGCTTAAAAAGCCAGGACTACCTAATTATGTTGTGGAAGCCCTTTCTTTAGGCTTCCTTGATCTCTTCCTGTACCCAATTGCCGTCTGTCACATTGGCCGTGGTAGGACGAGAGTATGCTCTGGTAAACTTCCCTTCTGTGTTCACATACACAATGTTGATGGTGTCATCGCTTCTGTTACAAAAAGCGGAGATACGAGTGTCGGGCAGGGTCGTATATTTCTTGTTATTGAAGCCAGCAAACGTAGACCATTCCCATTTGTCAATATTCTTGCGATTGGAACCGGTACAACTGCCCGTCAGTTCACGGATGTGACACTCGTCGTCCACATAGTAGGCCTTGATCTATAAACACGCAAGTAGTTAGCATTGTATTACCCTAAAGAGTGCATGGGCGGCTGATGGTGTGAAACATACCCATGGTCCATACTCAACTGCTGATATGGCGAAGTTGTAGTGTTCAGCCTTTACGGATATAGAAACGCCATCGACTTTGACTGTTTTCTGATCCTTGTTCAAGGAGAACCTAAGTTGATTCGTCGACAAGTCACGATAGAGAATGAGAACGCTGTTTGTATCGGCTGGGTCAAGCACGACCGAGGTAAAGTTGACGACCTCAAGCGTTTGGATGGCGACACCCTAAAGTTCGCCAGTAAGTAGAGATGTAATAGTATTGACTGGATCAACAAGCTTACCGCTTTCTGCGAGAGCACAGCATGATTGATGGTTTCCATTTTAGGGTAGGGCACTTGTTCAAGTAGGTAAGGTAATCTGGATAGGTATGCTGGTATTCTTGTACAGTAGGTTTGATTGCTAAGGTGGTAGCTTGTCTTTGGGATTCTGTGGATCTCTCAGGGTTGATACTGCCATTTATATACCCTTCAAGTAGTATTCTAGACCTGAGACCCTGCCCATGGCGCGACCAGATCAGAATATGCACACACTGAATCATTGGTCTGCCTAATTCTACATATTCTGTTTTGACTACCAGGATTACCTGCTCTGCTGGGCAAGCCGCCTTATCTACTAAGGTCTCTAGGTAATATCCCTATTCCTTCCAGGATGACCAGCCGATCACATCTAGAGTCAGGGATTGAGATATCGCTCTTCCACTGGAAGGAGTAGTAGATGAGTCCGTGGCAAAGCTGCAGTGAGACAAACCCTGGCTCAAAGCTTTTCTTACATCTGCCCATGCCATCTTCCCGGACTTTATTGGTCTAATAAGAAGCCCCTTGGTTCTTTCGATTACGCGGCCTGGCATGGGGTTCGGGGAAATGAGAGAGGTAAGGCGTGAATAGGCTGACCTATACAAGATTTAGGCGCATTCGTGCGAGGCCTTCTAGGCATGCTCTGCTAACCGCTCTACCAGTCGTTGATCATCTCGACTAATACACAGAGTATTAAATTACAAACAACCCTTGAAGCTCATCTTAATTAAGAAAAAGGAGCAAGAGCTGCTTCCCATGAGGATAGTCATACATTATATAGGATGATGTCATGTTTAAAGGATTACCCATGATACTGAGCACATCATAATCAGAAGAAATGACAGCCTGATGACAAGGACCTTAGTTGAACAAAATATGGAAATAGGAATATCTGATTTCATTCTAGACTACTTGATAAAATATGATGGCATACCAACCCAACCAATCTCCAGCTTTATTTTGCCCTGGATGATTATGTCCGTGAATTCCGCTGCAAGGCTTTGTGGGCAATGTTCGCTCCATTGATAACCCCGCAGGCAAGAGTCCCGCCGTGCAGGACGACAAGATCTATGCTTCGAGAGATAGGGTTCCAAGCAGGAATGCATAGCCACATGGCGGGGCTGACGCACCGCTGGATGTACTCCCGTATTTCGTGTTTGCTCTTGGCCGACCTACTGTGTTCTGGACTGCGTGTTAGCTGGCCGCATTGCAGCCTAGATTGGGCCTCTTACAAATCCGCAGAGCCCGCTAGGGTTCGTCGGCTACGTTTGCCTTGTATAGTTGCATACAGAAGTTTGTACGACATGTCGATCTAGTCCAATATGCAGCCACATGTCATACCTCTGTCCGCAATGGCGGCCATGTTACAGCATAACTGATGACGTGAAGCTTGATTGGATAATGCATGTTTGTGCTTTTCTTTCCATTAATGCATGGATCCTATATCAACTATTGCGGATTCTTTGCGTCTGTACATGCCATGTGCAAACAAATCAGCCTTCTTCCCCGAGTGCTGAATGAAGATGCCCTTCCCTGGATCCCGTCTGGTCTGCCTGGATGAGCAAATCACCAACGAGCTCTGATTTCGAACGGATTGAGTGCCTCCATGCAGCCATCCGTCTCTCTCTTTGTCCGGATCTTTGCCCAACGCCCGGTTCCAGCATCTTCGGAGAAGCTTCATGGCGGCGAGACATGGAATGCCTTGATCCACGTCACCCGGACGGTCAGCTGGCTCACAACTCTCTGGCCTGTGGTCGCACAGCAGGCCCGTCCGAGTGTCTCGCAACGGCTGTGCAGACTGTGCGGCAAGCTCGACAAGTGATGGACATGCCCGAATGGAAATGCCTTACGCCGATATACCGCAACACCAAGCAGGAGAGACTCAGCATCTCTGAGCTTCTGCATGGCGGCCATTTTTGCGGCGTCGTACGAAAAATAGCTGTTTGCGCGGACAAGCGTAAGAGTGTAGGATTGTGAATCAGAGGGATGGACGAGATGAATGCGCCGCCCCTGGGCGGGGTTCAGCTGAACTGGGTGTATTAGGAAGTGACAGCAAATGGTCCAACCACGTCACTGTGTCTGGCGCCAGGATCGCAAGCTTACTTGCTTGTTTCAGGTGTAGGACACTTCGAAGTGTCCCACCACGTGATTCCAAGCACGTCGCAGCTAGTCGCATGGCTTCCTATACGTCCATAGTCATCGCCAGCAAAAACCACGTCAAGGGGAGAACAGGACCCTCTACTACTCTAATAACTGATCTCTTACGCTTTGCTCATCGCTCAGTCCCTCCACCCCATGGAGGCGTATGACTCCCCCCCGGGCGGAGCCCATCCGGGGACTCCGCTCCTGGGTGAAAACTCTGACGCCCCCACAGGGCCTACCACCCCGACCCCCCTACCCCGGAACTCCCTAAAGAGGAGGGCCCAGTTCTCCCCGCAGAAGACTCCCACTGCGGCTCCTGTCCCTGTACCTCATATGCCACAAGCCTAATCAATCTGCGAACAGGTCAGCATGGTAGCGGATGACCAGCTAACCCTGCTCAATGATTAGAAACTAGCAATGACCTCTCTCGCTAAAGCTCTAGATCTTACTGTCTCCTCCCTGCAAGGCCGCCCAAAAGACCTGGCCCGGGGGCTTGCAGCCAGATTTGTTACCCTCGCAAAGCAGGACTCTCCTCAGCAGATGTCGCAGATACCTATAACTGCATTCCCACAACCACCCAGGCATGTAGAACAGCCAAACCAACCTTCTACTCCCAAAGCCCCTGATGTCCTCCTAGACAGGCAAACCACGCAACCTACAACCTGGGCATCCCTAACAGCTCCAAGAGCTGGCCAGGCGAACTGGCAAACCTTTGCCCATGGACGCCATATGCAAGCCAAGCACCCGGTACAACGGAAACTGAAGCAGTCAAACAAGACTGACCACCGCATCTTCCTCCGCCTCCCGGCATCCGGGTCACCCTTGCAGGGAAGGTCCCGGACGGGATCACACAAGTGCAAGTGATATCAACAGGATATGCGATTACTGCAACAGAACAAGGCAAGGCCTTCCTGCTATCAGAAAAGGCTGCAAGCCTAGCTGAGGATGGGTACTTTGAAATTCCAACAGAATATCACCCGGTTATTATCTCCAGGATCCCAAAGCAACTCTGGTCCCTAGATGGATGGACAGATACCTCAATTACAGATATTAGCATGGAGGCAGAACGCATCACTGGTATCAAGCCACTTATGGCCAAGCTTTCAAAACACCTAGTAAAAGGGACTCTATTACACCAGCCATAGCCTTTCCAAAAAAGCTACAACGCCCCCTGCAACTTTTTGGCTTGTCTGGCCTATCAAGGCCCATCCACCCCAAGCAAAGGCATTTGCAATGTGCCCGATGCCACTGCTTCCATGATACACGGGCCTGCCGCTCCAGCAAACGCTGTATCTCCTGTGGATCTTCAAAACAGGAACATAACTGCCGTATACAGTGTATTAACTGCTACAGCCCACATGTAGCAGACTTTCTAAAATATCCAGCCGGACCTCATGTCCAGAAGAATACTGTCACCCGCCTCTAAAAGGATGCCCTAGCCGCTATCTGCAAGGCAGGCCGGCTTGCCTTCCAACAGGAGCAGAATAAGGCAGAAAGCTCTAAACAACAAGCAGATAATACCCAAACCACAACCCGGCCTACAAGACAGCTCACCCATGAGCTCTTAAACCAAGCCCGGGTCTCCCCTGAACTATGAAAATACTACAAGCTAATGTAGGAAGGGGGGGCGCTGCACATAACCTGCTGCTCTCCTTTGAACCAGATATTATCCTTGTCCAAGAACCTTGGACAAATACAGCAAAACACCTAACCAAGACCCACCCATGATACCAACTGTTCAGTCCCCCGACCCGATGGACTGCCAGGCCCAGGACTCTAACATATGTACGAAGGGATCTCCCAGCCCATTCCCTCCCAGAACCTATCTCACCAGATATTACCACAATCTACACGGCAGGCCTTACTATCATCAACGTCTACCGCCCCCCTAATGACCCAGTTGCCCCAGCTGGAGCTGGCTCAATACCCTCTACGCTTTCCACACTCCTAGGATATACTCCCCCAGAGAACGCCATTCTAGCAGGAGACTTTAATACCCGGCATCCATTCTGGCAGCCAGATACTGAATCCCACACTGTCACACCCGGCGCGACAAGACTACTGGATTGGCTCGATGCCCATGGGTTGGAACTTTGCCTCGAGCCCGGCACCCCCACCCGTGGACCAAATACGCTAGACCTTGTCTTCTCCAACCTACCACTTAGGGCCTTAGTGGAAGACCATCTAAAGATTCCAAGTGACCATGCAACAATTGGAATAATGCTAGAGCAGGAAGAACCCTCCCCTGTACAAAAGCTTGGCTCTACCAATTGGGAGAAAGCCAGAACCCTGGCAAGCCCGCCTGATCCAAGCCTACCAATCAACCTACTAGCAAAGGAGCTAGTTCAGATATCCCAGCTGGCAATTCAAGGCGCGTCGAGATACAACAATTGCAGACTCCCCAGGACCCCATGGTGGACCCCAGAACTAACAGACATACTTCACAAAACAAGACAGCAACAAAACCCAGACTACAAGCAGCTCCGGAAGGCTGTTACACAGGCAAAGGCTGAATACTGGAAGCAGCGAATTGAACAAGCCGCAGCGCCTATAGATGCATTTAAACTTGCTAAATGGATATAACATCCAGACCAGCTTGCTGCTCCTCCCCTGAATTTACAAGGGACACAGGTTACTACCCCACAGGGCAAAGCAGATGCCTTCCTTAATCACCTCCTAGAGAAGGGAGCTTCGCTTCCAAATCAGCTAGAACAAGGCCCTCCAAACAGGCCTCTGGACCCACTATGTCACAGGCTATGGCCTGGGTCTTGGTTATCGGCAATGCCCTCAACCAAATGTCTAAACAAGGTACATTTGTCTGAACCAAGGTTCGAAAAAGTCAAAAGTGTTGACGTATGTCCAGAAAAGTTGGTAAAAGGGAGGAGAGAGGGTTCATGTTTCTGTCTTTTATTTGTTTCTCTAAGCTTGTGATATTCGTGAATACAGGACAGCTAGTTGAAAACAATACTTCCTACGCCCGTTATACACTACACCTACCATCAAAAGACCACTGCTGGGCTGCCCTCTGTACACCTCCCCCATCTGCCCCTGGGGAGGACAGGCTTGCCACTACTGCTTGGAGGGAGCTTTGGCCTATACTAGGGGATACAATCACACAACTATACTGCAGGTGTATGCGGGAAGGCCAATACCCACCGAGCTTGAAGGCAGCAAAGGTTATAATGCTACCAAAACCAGGAAAAAGGGACTATACCCAGCTAAATGCCTGGCGGCCAATAAGCCTGTTATCTACCCTAGGCAAAGGCCTGGAGCGCTTCCTAGCACGGCAAATAGCTGTACAAGCAATCCAGGCAGACCTGCTAACCCCCTGCCACTTCGGGGCCCTGTCAGGGCGCTCTGCCATAGACCTAGTCCAGGTCCTAGTATACAGGGTAGAGGAAACCTTCAAGCAAGGAAAAGATGCCTTACTACTCTTACTAGATATGAAAGGGGCCTTTGATGCAGTAATACACCAGCAGCTCCTCTCTCACCTACGCCTACAAGGATGGCACGATTGCCTTATACAACTGATCAGAGACTGGATAACTGACCGATCTGTATCTGTCCATATCAAGGAGGGCATAGCCACAGCACCAGTTAAGGACGGCCTCCCACAGGGATCCCCACTTTCACCAATCCTGGTCCTGCTGTATGCAGCATGAATAGTCTCCACACTAGAGGGCTCCTTCTGCTATGCAGATGATATTAGCCTGCTGATAACTGGAAATATCCTGGAAGAGAGCTCACAACAACTAGTAGAAACCTACAAGCTAGTTACCACGCTTGGGGCAGAGGCAGGTCTCCCATTCCCACTAGAGAAGACAGAGATACAGCACTTCTCTAAAAGGCAGCAGCAGCCTCTCCCTATAAGCTTTGGAATGCTTCCTGATGCTGGGGGCTTGCATTAGTAAACGCAGCTAATACCCGAACCAAATAATATTGTTAGTTTATATACTCTTGATACCAGTTTGATATATTTTACCTTGCTTAGTATGCTCACTATTCCCTTAGTCTGTTGGACTGGGTTTATACAAGACTCTGTCTATTCCATCTTAGAGGTGCTATCCCTTGGATTTGCCTTCATTGCCCCAAGTAGCTCTTTAAGACTGAGCTGGATAATGTCACAGGCTATGGCCTGGATCTTGGTTGTCGGCCATGCCCTCCAAACTGGTTCCTCACGCAGGTTTCTGCAACATCAGTGTACAGCCTCGGAATTGCGGCCTCGTAGGAAAAGAGATCCGTCCTCATAACTTCGGGAAAGAGATCCGTCGGCATGCAAGTCCGGGAAGTCGGAAGTCTTGACGTATGATTGGGAAAGGTCGATAAAAGGGAGGAAGATATCTGCGCTTCTATCTCTTGTTTCTTTCTCTAAGCTTGTGATATTCGTTTATACAGGACAGCTAGTTGAAAACAATATTACCTACGCCCGTTACAATAGACTCTTCTCTGTCTCTTTTCTCGATACATTGAGGGGTCAGATCCCCAGGAGTTGGAGATCGTGCCTAAGCCACAATGTCACATCTCAGTGTTACTTATCCAGGGTAAGCAGTAATACTAAGCACTTTAGAAAAGATCTGTTTCTCGTGGAGTTGCAGTTGTAGAAATGAGTCAATTAGGAAATCTGAGGCTACTCAAGTTGCTGAAGACTTGCTACGGCTTTCCAAGGTCTGGTAGGGACACTCTGACTTATGTCCTCCCTGATTCCTGCCCTAACAGGCCAGCTCCCTCCTTCCACAGCTTCAAGCAATAGCACTTGTCTATCTATGCCTGCCCCTACTCTGGAAGAAACACATAGCCGGCAATACCTTCATCGGAATACCCTAGCCTTCCAATCGTATTATCCCTCTCAGTCTGTGAAACAGTGTAGAAGTGATCGGTGACCTCCCCGCTGTACAGCCGGTATAGCGGGACCAAGCCTGGCACAGAAGACTGCTGCGGATAGATGTAGCCAGCAACACCCTCATCACTGTATCCCAGACTCTGAACAGCACGGTCCCGCTCCGCCGCCGATGTGGTGTAGAAATGATCCGTTGCGGATTGCGAGTACATTCGGTAGAGCGGCACGGTGCCCTGTTCTGCGGTCGGATGCAGGCGGCAAGCCGTTTGCTCGGCAGAGTACTGCAGATTTTGCACGGCGTTGTTGAGTTCGTTCAGGTTTGTTGTGTAGAAGTGGTCATGGATGTTTCCGTTGTAGGCGCGATATAGCGGGACGATGTTGGTGGGGGCGGAGGAAGTGCAAGCGGTGGTAGTGACTGTGGTAGTAGTAGTAGTAGTAGTAACAGGAACAGTGACAGTATCAGTAACAGTCCTAGTCATTGTGGTAGGAGCAGTAGTAGGAATGCAAGTTGGGATTGTTACTGCAGCAACACCTAGTGCCACAGTGATAAGGGAGTAGAAGTGTACTTGGAACATTACTGTATAGGACAAATATAGAGACACTTCTTTTGAGAGGGAAGAGAATTGTGGTTTTTCTCGGGGCTCCAGAGGTTGGGTATATATTGTTTAAGTACTTAGTGAGGCTAACTCATCCAGCCTCTGAGCTGCAAATATTTTCACTTCATAGTCAAGAGTCGCAAAATTGGTTGCACGATGAGCAGCCTTGCCATGGTCAGATGAATATGCAATCAAGCTGCTTTCACATTGTAAGCAAGCACAGGCCAGCTGCGTTTAGAACAGGAACTCATGTGACAAGGCGACACAAGGCTGGGGTTGCACAAGGGTAGAGAGTAAGCCACGGAGTATGGCTGTTCAACTTCAGATGGTTTATTTTGAGCAATATATCTCAGACGACTAAGAGCTAGATATAATCACCATGTGAGCTAGCGGATGCCCCGCGTTGGGATAGTACTAGCCTCCCAAGTACTCATGATACTCTTCTCTCCAATGAGCAATTGTTAGCTATTGCGCTGCGACCTCAAGTCAGGCATCATGCTGGAAGTACCGGGAAATGTTTGGGTTGGCTGGGAGCTGGTTGTTTGCCTCCTACTGTGTGCTAATGCAGCACTATCACACTTACAATCAGCCAGCCATGATCTCCTGCAAACTATCTTACCTCCATGGAAATGGATTTCTCGGCTCCTCCGGCTTACATGAGGTCAAATGCAGCCTCGCCACAAGACCTTTATTGTCACAGGCTATGGCCTGGGTCTTGGTTATCGGCAATGCCCCCAACCAAAGGTCTAAACAAGGTTACATCTGTCTGAACCATGGTATGGAAAAGTCAAAAGTGTTGACGTATGTCCAGAAAAGTTGATAAAAGGGAGGAGAGAGGGTTCATGTTTCTGTCTTTTATTTGTTTCTCTAAGCTTGTGATATTCGTGAATACAGGACAGCTAGTTGAAAACAATACTTCCTACGCCCGTGACATTTATAATTTCTTTTGTGATTTCCCTTTGGTAGATTACATGCCAGATACAAGCAGCACAAAACAAATGCCAAGTTTCTTTTGTGTCGAGGCCAGCTAATATTGTATGAGCCTTATGAAGATGGACTAAGTATATACCCATTAATGTTGGCCGTATTCTGAAGGTATTATATAATATAAGAAAGTGGAGTTTCGATCATGTATGTGGACGCCGGAGAGACTACTTTGATCTTACCTCGACCCTACAGGTCGCTACGCACTATGGCATGAGGAGTAGGCCTCTGTACGGGATCAAAAAGACCGCAACCAACACCGCACCAGACCAGACCGCGCGGTCTTTAATCCTAGATCTTGAGACCGCTGGCCTACTTTTTTAAGGACTGCACTACCATGGTTTGGTGTGGTCCTGCTCCTTGTCAGATAAGGCCAAAAGAGTCCTTCTTAGGAGTCGGGCTCAACAGGTCCTAAGGATATTCTGAGATCAGACAAGGAAGGTAGGATGAAATGCAGTAGTAACTTGATGTCACGAGCTAGAGTCGTTGATACTAACAAGTAGCATTGGACTAGAGAAGAATTCGCTAAAGAACTAATAAACAGTAACCGTCGAGCTTCTTATATGCTTTGCCTGAATGGCAAGCTTGGTAGCAAGCTCGGACCATTGGACTCCCGGCGTGTTGATCAGTATCGAGCATATTGGTCACGTTGATCATGTTGATCACGTTGATCTTGTTAATCCTGTTGATCATGTTGTTGATCGTGTTGTTGATCATGTCGATCATGTCCGGCATGTCCGGCTTATCCGGCTCGTCATAATTCGGGCAATGCTCGAATCAAGACTTCGGGCGTAGCTCGTCACACTTTTACTTAACATGTAATTGTAACAATGGACACCTGGCCCGTCAGGTATCAACACCTGAGCCAGATAAACAACAGGTTCAATAATCGGATGAAGGGAACTACCCTGTCGATAGTTAACCAACCGAGGCCCGACAGCGGAATACCACGTATATATAGTCTTCAAGATTGTTAGCAACCTGACCCCCAAGCAATTTGTTCTGTTCTATCCTGACCTACCTTCCTCTCTGGATCTCTCTTGTAAAAGACCTGCTCCGTTGAACCGACTAGGCCTCTTGCTAGTCGCTACCCCAGGCACTCCAAGAGCTTTCTATATAACGTTGTTGCAAGCACCTTATATTATGGCTTATTCACAAGCTTCACAGTCTCAGTACTCTCTCTACACTGAGTCAGATATACAACTGAACTCTGATCTGCTTCTTCAACCAGACAACCTTCCTGATCTTTCGTACAGCCAACCTACCATTTCGGAGCCAGCAACAAATTGGTCTAACTCCTCAGAAATAACAACCGCACCTCCCTCCCTACTACGAGTTGGCCTTTAACTACAGCGTTACTGGGTTCTATTCTCTGCTGACCCTGCTATAGAAATGGATACCTCATGTAAAGTCTTTGTGAAATGGTGGCTAAATACAGACTTTGGCTCACGACCTAGTGTTAAGGCCTCTGTTATCTGGGAAGGAAAAAAGAAATCTGATGTCTGGGATCACTTCCATCAAGAAGACTGGCGAGCCTAAGGTTATGTGCAAAAACTGCTTTAGTACACTTGTACATCCTCAGTACCAACGTGCTGGCTCCTCACCAATGAAAGGCCATATTAAAACAACATCTTGTCGCAGCAAGCCAGTCTCAGGCAATAGAATTGACCAGCTTATCCAACAGATGGTAAGTATGCCTATAGGATCTAATTAATTTATTCCCCTACTAATCTCTATATAATCTCATAGCCATGGATCCCTAAAACCCAGTCCTTCTCCCAGGATCTTCTAGTCAAATCAATACTAGAGTTTATTACTGTTACCCGACTTCCCTTCCGGATTGTTAAGCATACCCAGTTCAAGAATTTACTTGAGCTTGTCCAACAAGCTGAACAGAAAATTGATCTCCCATCTGCGCGAACCCTACGGCGCTATCTTGACTCTACAGTCCATGACAGCCTAAAGGATATACTTAGCAAGCTTCCCGCTGAAAGCTTTCTATCAATTACTCTTGATTGCTGGACCTCCCCCTTTCAACAAGCATTTATGGCCGTTACAGGCTACTTTCTTGATAAAAACTGGAACTACTGTGAAGTTCTTCTTGGTTTTGAGCCTCTCTCTGGAACACATACAGGCGAGAATCTAAGTAAAACTGTGATCAAGCTTCTTCATGATTATTAAATTACTGGCCGTGTACTCTCTGTCACAACCGACAATGCAACAAATAATGATACTTTAATGTCAAGTGTCCAACAGGCTATTCAATCACAGAGCCAGTCTAATATTGCAATTTTCAGAGTCCCTTGTGTAACGGGCGTAGGTAGTATTGTTTTCAACTAGCTGTCCTGTATAAACGAGTATCACAAGCTTAGAGAAAGAAACAAGAGATAGAAGCGCAGATATCTTCCTCCCTTTTATCGACCTTTCCCAATCATACGTCAAGACTTCCGACTTCCCGGACTTGCATGCCGACGGATCTCTTTCCCAAAGTTATGAGAACGGATATCTTTTCCTGCGAGGCCGCAATTCCGAGGCCGTACATTAATGTTGCAGAAACCTTATTTAGGACCAGGTTGAGGGCATGGCCGACAACCAAGATCCAGGCCATAGCCTGTGACACCTTGTATTGCA
>NW_027396189.1:0-33503 GCF_047715535.1 Aspergillus foveolatus | reverse complement strand
ACCCATATCAATAATCCATTTCTTTAATGTTGATTCTTCAAGATCTGTCAATTTTCTGCAATTGGCAATTACTTCTTTCCGAGAAGCTGTTCCATTGAGCCGGGTCATCAAAGTTCTTGGTGGTACATCAAATGCCTTTGCAGCAGCAGTTTTTGACGTAAAAAGGCCTGTTCTATAAGCATCGATAGCTAACTGCATACGATCTTCTCTTGAAAGCTCAGCCATGTTGTTGTTATTGAATGATGAACTGGTAAAGGGGTGGGCGCGTTGTTTGGCGGTGACCGCGCAGCTCGGTGGTCCGCGCAGCTCGGTGGTGGATTACGTTAAGTTAGCCCGCGTTGGCTTCCACGCGCTCACGGATGCAAAACCACACAATACAGGCCATCTTATTCTAGGCCCCGAGCTGCTCTCATATGATGATGTGAGTTTACTTTGCACATAGATGCCTCCCATGCTTCAACAAACTGACATTTAGAGCCAATTGGCGTGGCTAGATCTGTTATAAACTACATTGCCTGCTGATTCTAGATCTAGATGTCTCTGTTTTTCTTTGTTCCGAATAACTCTGTTATATATTAGATCTTTGAGATTTTAATTATAACGGATTTTACCTGGCATGTGGTTACTAGTGCAGGCCATATGGCCGTTATGCCGAATAGAATAGAAAAATAAGAATAGGAAGCTAATTGAGGAAGGCAATTGAGGCTTTAATCGAGACGGGAGACGGTTCCGCGATGGCAAGGCCACGTACAAGTAATATGAATCTTCGACTCTGATGGCGAGCATGATACATTCCTTAAGTAGTTTGAGTACCATGGATTAAACAGAAAAGATGACAGTCGGAATTCGGCGGAAGCGCTAAGCCCAGCGGCAGACCTAACTTGTCGTCTTTGGCAATCATACCGCCGCCAAGACGGATCAGTGTTTGATCATGGGCATCAGAGATTATAGGGTTGGAGCTGACTGCCGTCGTGCACGGAGCACTAGATGTTTGGGTTCTTGCTAGGAGAGACGGCTGGCTTGGACGTCACCTTGTTTAATCCAATCTCCTGACCACGAGACCCTGTAGCAGCCCCCATTAATGGCGTTGGACTTTCTTTGTAGTACACCACTGGTAGTCTACAGACATTGTCTGGGATGTTGTATATGCCCAATTAGCGGTGCGCGGCTTAATCGGGTTGACCATGAATAGAGGCCCGATACATGCAACCCAGGATACTGAGTAGGTAGATAGCACGTCTCTTCCCCACTGCACTTTCGCGCACCTCGATTCTTAACAATTAAGTCCTAGTAGATATATATAAACTTGTTAAACCACAGGCCGGGACGGGCTTTTGGGCTTTGCTTATCCGGCCGCGCGGATTTTAGGGTGGTCTGTCTAGACAATAAACCGTCCATGGGCTAAATGATTTACCCAATCCAAATAAACCCAAATGACCCAAATATGCAAATCCCCGTCTAGAGGCGGTGGCCTATATAGCTTTAGAAAAATGTATTATACTACAGTGATATATTACGTTCAATTAAAATATGTGATCTAAGTACAGTAGCTTATTTATTTAGACCTTTGGCAACCCGGCAGATTGCCCTATGGGTCAGCCAAAACCATCCAAAACCCAATGGATCATTAGAAGATCCAACCCTACTCGGTTTTTTGGCGAGTCGGGGCGGGTTGGAGCCGATTTAGCCAAGTCTAGCTGTGCCTTTTTTGGCGGAGGCACCGGAGCAGGTGAAAATACCAAAGCCAGGACGGCAAACCTGCGTGAGATCATATCGGTTGAATAAGGATATAGCTGCTATAATTATAAAACAGAGTGCACCCCTGCACTCCACCGCCAGCAATCCCTATTCTATTACCAAGCGAGCGCCTTCACGTCGATTGGGCCATGGAGTCGAAATAAACCTTCCTCCCCACCCCAAGGCAACCGGCTTTAGGTGAATTACTTCTCTGACTTCTAGTATTCGGCCTCTAAAATATCAACAGCATGGACCTCCTCTAACAGTCGCAGTATCCCTCTCATCCGATGACGAGATCGCAACAGAGGACATCGGCTTCGGTCGCGTAGCCCCGCACTGGACGGTGAAAATGACAGTCACATACCTCGAGACCCCTAAACCTGCCCAGGAGCGACCTATAACTTTTCAGACACCCGACACCCGCTCCATGTCCACATTTAAACTCCGTTACCTCTTCAAAAATAAGTGGAAAAGGACGCCGAATACGGCCCCGGATGTATGTTGGGCGTGGACTTTTCAAACCTCTCCACCTCGCAGATCAACGTCGCCTACAACGGGGGCAGTTTCGCAAGTCTGATGCCTGGGGAGAGCTGGGAGGAATCAGTGTCAGTTTTTGATCATGAGTGGTTTTGTCCGGAGGAGGGGGTCGATGTTGAGATTGTGGGTGATGCCTTCACTTTGCAGTATACGGGGGCCGTTGTCGGATGGTGGGACTATGGAGGGCGTGAGGAGCATAAGGGGACTACTGTTACTGTGGATTGGATGAGGAGGGTTGTGTCCCCGAAAGATAGTGGTGGAAGACAGGAGGAGGTGGTCTTTCAGGCTTCGAATGTGCTGGAAGTCCCCTGGAACAAGGAGTTGGGGAGTTGATTGAAGTATACAACTAAGTAATGCCGCAATTCAAGCCTGGAATGTACGTATATTTCACGATTTTACCTTCGACCGCTCCTTACATTACCTATATCATCGCTCCATACCCACATCAGCGGTTCAAGTCTTCAACAATCCACACTAGGCGAGTAAGACTCCTAGCTGGCGTGCAATTCAATCTCATTGTCATTCGTCTCGAGAATTGCATCGCGCGACAACCCTGGCCCCGGAACCCGGATGAGACGTCCTGATCTGTGTCGTGTATAGCCACCAATCAATCTGCTGAGTGCTGGTCAGGTCCAGAACGCTACTGCCCGTCTACATATTGAAACAAGATTCTGGGCGTAGGCGCTGTTGACACCCCCTCGGGTAGAAGCGGGAATAATTAGTGGTCTACAGGGATTAGGTAACAGCACAGCATACTGTGCATGCTAGGGTAACAAGGCCATCTGGACGCCAAGGGCCGTTTGTCTGGAAGGCGTCCCGACAAGTGTTGATTTCTCACATTCCACTGGCACCTTTGACGGCCGGAGATATGTATCAACGGCAAAAGCCGTGTGCAGACTCAGTCTCTGTTGGAGAGGGGCTTTGAGCAGCTCTTTATAAGGGATGCGGTTGGCATGGCGGATTCCCGGAAGCCTGCTAGAATCTGTACCCGACTACCAAGAACCCCATTATACCTGCGTAGCTCACTACACATGATAACCTAGCCCGGCGCCATAGCCTGTCCGATGCAGAGATTTTGCAAGCTGCCAGATTCAATCATGGAGTCATGCGTGACTATCTAGATCGTATTTGGTGTCGGACGCGTCTAGTTGGGTGCGAAACGTCTTTGTACAATGGGTACGAGAAATCCCAAGCAAGAAATGAAAGGAAAATAAAACTGCTGTCCAAGATTTCCAAGGTCCAATAGTATGTGTCAAGGAGTATCTCCATACCCTTCAAGTGAGTTATACACAGAATCAGAGATATAACCGCTAAGGTATTACCCAGGTATTGCCTGGCACTATGGTAACCGAATCCGGGGTGTCCCAGAAATTTCCCGCAAGCTCGTTGTTTATTCTCGTACCACTATTGGTCACAGGGAATCCTAACATGGCGTTCAAAGGCCATGTAGACCACTGATTGCGCAGACCCACGTTGGATAAAAGATCCACGGCCGTCTTGATAATATGATATATATCTTATCTTGCTAAAACTGCCCCGCAAAACACAAACACGCCCCAACATAAGGCGCTCCGGACAACGTTTATGCAGACGGCTGTCGGAACACCTGGAGGAGTTACTGCAAAGTCAATAGAACGCAGCAGGTACCTTTATGATGGAAATGTAGGATTGAATGCGCTATTAGTAATCTAAAAAAATAGAAGAATTCACAATGCTCAGGAAGCTAGCCGCTTTTATAATGTGCCTCGTATAACCCTACTTGATCAGATAAAGGGCTACCTTTCTCAGTCAGAACTCTGCAATCAGAGCCGCAGGCTATCTCTGCTTTATGAGGAAGTTTTAATAGCTTGAATAGTATCTTTATAGATATGTGGTGCCGCCCCTAGGCCCTTCCAGGTACAAGCAATGGCGCAAATAATCTTGGATGCTGCAACATCAACTCTATCTTGACCTATTAGAAAAAACTGGGTTACAGAGTTCACCAAGAGGTGCCTGGAAGTTAAAACTAGGTTTGCATGAAAGATTAATTCCCAAAGAGCACTATGTGAAGAGCCTAGGATTATTAGTCAATGGTTCAATGAACTGCAGCAAACTAAAGATCAATAGGGGATCCAAGATAAAGATATCTATAACTTTGATGAAACTGAGTTTGCTATGGGCCTTATTATAATAATAAAATGCTATCCTATCATATCCATGCGGATACCAGATACCTGAGTTGCTATCTTTATCCACATCCAAGTCCACGCGGATACGATATGGATATCTTGTTACTATCCACACTAGCATAATTCTCGCTAGATTAACCCAATCTAGCCTGACACATGACGTATAATATGCTGATTAATATCAGTAATATACGCATGTTCTGGCTTTGACAAGCTTGCCAGTACTACACAGCTTCTGTATGGTACTACTCCCCGGGATGGATCAAACATATATCACTACCAGACCTTGTTGCATAAACATGCCACCGTTATTGGTAGTAGCCTGACTCTGTAGCCTGTCTGTTGTATCTACTCCATTATCTATCTCTGAATATATTCCTGAGTTTGTATTGTGCCAGCAGCAGATTAGAAGTCTTCTAAATACAGCTTGATATATTGTTGGCATCAAGATTCTCATGTTTGAATTGTGACTCAATACACTCCTTGAACAATATATTACATACAAAACGTGCATAATTTATGCAGTAACAGATATAGTCATGTTTGGTTTGTTTGCCTATCCACAAAATATTAATATCCGCATTGCGGATACCTTCTACTATCCATATTCGTATCGCTGCGGATATTTGAATATCAGATTACATTCATATCCGCGGATATGCGGATCTGGATATGCGGATTTGGATATATCGCGGATGTTGCCGCAGTCTACTTCTATCTAATCTCAAGGCAGTGCTTAAAAAGTTGAATATTAACCTGGGTACTCTAACCCCCCCCCTTCAAGCCACGGGGGTGCTTCAATCCCTTCTTCTCAGCTTGGCATGCCTTATACTGTGCGCCATGTGCATCAAAAAGGCTCTTCAGTTAAAAAGCTGCTTGAGGGAAGGTCTAAAAGCCCTCTAACTCCTACCAAAAAAAAAAGTACTAGATAAGTTAGTGAAAGGGTGTGAGTTGGCTATCTATAATACCAGCTTACTAGCGAGGGAAAACTGTGACCTCTGCTCAGCTATATAGAATAACAGGCAGAAAAGGAGTTGTTCAAAGCACAAGATAAGTCCTATAGAAGGTCTTTCATTTCAGGAAGCCAGGGACTTAATTTCATTGAGAAATAAGGAAATAGAGGCAAGATGGGGGTTGCTGGCGGAGATGCGCTTCAAGCTTTAGGTGTGCCTAAATATACCCCACCAACATGTTCAGAATGTAAGATTTAGGGGCATAAGAGAACCAGCTGTCCTTATCATTATGGCACTTAGTTTATTCAATTGAATCACTTTTGGTTGTTGTGCAGTACTTCAAATTTGAGCAAGCATGGATTTGGGAGGGCAAATTACGGATCACCCGGGATTTACGTTAGTGTAAGGGGATGATATGCATGTTCTAAGTTATAGCCTGCCGTAAGTACAAGAATGTTTTGTTAAGGAAGAGAACGAGGTATCCAGTGTATGTGGGATAGAAATAGCAATCATGTTAAGCGACCATCTGCTTGTACAAGGTCTCTAATTTGCCGAGTTTTGAGAAGATGGTACCTCGTGCGTTGGCTTGCAGCATAGTAAGAACGCCGCAGTCTCCGTCTACGGCATAGGTTATTGGCAACATCCCCTACGGGCCAGCAACGAATATATGCTGCTTTCCCTGCTTGGGTCTAAGACTGTGGACCATGGTGATTTAGTTACCAAGGCGATGACCATGCTGACCGTGTCCTCCAAGCTCTGTCCCATGTTCAACCCCGGAAACTGGAGCCCCAAGACGGGTTGTTGGAGATCAGCTAGTACAGCTGGCATACCTGTAAGTCCAAGACGTGTAGAATCATAACAAACGAAGACTCATTCCCGCAGTCAGTTTTTAGGTTGTCAGTTTCATGCCTACTTGGGCAATGGCGACCGGTAGAAAGCGATCTAATTTTGATCTCTTGATTATAACGAATAGCAGCGAATTTTTGAAACCAATCCTACGACGCCGAGTGGGCCCGGAAAGCAAGCCGGGGCGCAGGTTGTTTCCTTTCGCCTCCTGGACATGGAACTCCGATCTCGTAAAGTTGTCTGATTTTGCTCGGGCATTCTGCGATTTCTCCGGCCCTTCTCAGGATCGTCCTTCCTCTCCGTGCCTAAAGGAGCGAAGAAAGACCCTGCCAAGCAAACCTGCAGGCCTAGTGAAACCAAAACGCAACACGCCCGGTGGAGTAGCCTGAGGTAAATGCACGACCCACTACCCCAAAGCCACTCGCAATAGTCAGTAGGCTCCAGATGGGTTGCGGAATTACCCCCTCCGGGGCATAGATGACACGAGACCTGAGCAGGGGTTAGACAATTACCGAAATGCCCCTGCTGTCAGGAGATGCCAGAGCACTCGGCGTCCTGAAGACTGGACTGGGCGTTTCAATCTTTTGTCGTGTCTTCCAAATGCGGTAGTCCCTGGGAGGAGATCGTCAACTAAGTTCCGATCCTATAGATGACGAATGTCAGGCGCTTGGGCGCATATAAAAAAGTTGGATACTGCTTTGGAAGCTCTACCACAATACACACCTGTCTGTGAGGCAAGCTTTCATCCACCATGAAATTTTCTGAGTTGATGCTGCCATTCTCGGCGGCTCTGAGCCTCGTAGGGTCCAGTGTAGCGACGCCGACGACGAAGCCAGTGAATCCCAGGGCATCGCGCCCTGCGAGAGACCTGCTGGCACACCTGGTCCGGAGTGCGCGCAACGGCACAACACTCTCGGGCCAACAAGAATTGGAGGATGCAGACTGGGTGACCGATAATGTGGGCTTCTCGCCGGCGATTCTAGGAGTTGACCTGATGGATTATTCCCCCTCTCGCGTCGAGTTCGGGGCTGTGTCCACGTCTGTCGAGGATGCCATCGCGTATGCGAACCAAGGGGGAATCATCACTATCTGCTGGCATTGGGGTGAGTTCAGCCCTGACAAGATGAATGACGAGAGACTAACAGCCCTTCTCACTCCAGGCTCTCCTTCCGGCACGTATAACACCACCGAGCAACCGTGGTGGTCCAATTTTTATACTGAGGCCACCTCTTTCAACCTCTCCGCCGCCATGAACCCGGCTTCACGTGATTACAAGCTGATTCTCCGGGACATTGACGCCATTGCCGAGCAGCTGGCCCGGATCAAGGACATCCCCATTCTCTTTCGGCCTCTCCATGAAGCGGAGGGCGGCTGGTTCTGGTGGGGGGCGACCGGCCCCGAGCCCTGCAAGGCGCTCTACCGGCTGCTGTTTGACCGGTTGACCAAGAAGCATGGGCTGAATAATCTCCTCTGGGTGTGGAACTCGAAGGACCCGCTCTGGTATCCCGGAAATGAATATGTGGATATCGTTAGTGTGGATGTGTACGCCGACAACGGCGACCACTCCTCCCAGCTGGAGGCGTACCGAGCCCTCCAGGGCCTGACAGGCAATTTCACCAAGCTTATTGCCCTGGGCGAGGTGGGTAATATCCCGGATCCGGAGCTGATGCGGAAGGACGGTGCACAGTGGGCATACTGGGTGACCTGGAACGGGGACTTCATTCGGGGAGAGACGAAGAACCCGATGGAATATAAGAAGGCCGTTTACGCCTCTGAGTTAGTCTATACGCTGGACGAGATCCAGGGCTGGAATCTGTAAGCGGCTCCGGTGCTTTTATTGGTTGAAAACCGTGGTCAATGTTTGATGTGAGGATCCGTGGGTGTTGTAAATCATATAGCAGCATTGTCTTTCTATAATATTCTGTCATAGGCTATATTGAGAGCCTCGGCAAGTATTATCTTGTCGCTTTTAACATCTACGTAATGATGAAACATTCAAGGTCTTAGCTAAGGTGCATACTGGTGGTAGGATCAGCGCCGTGTACTTACTCACACCAAGAATATTCGATGAGCTGAAACCTTCTCGCAGTTGCAAGAGCTGTTATACACGTAGCATGAAAAACGGACACCGAACGCACCTATAGATGGAGCGGGTTAAGCGAACCCATAAAATGAGCAGGCGAGGCAATAGGCAACAGTACATCTATGCACCAACTACCTTACTTAGGTATACCATCTCTTCCGCGACAACCGTCCGACATCCTGCTATACTATTATGCTACGGACATCAATTAGCGGTAGGTAGATACATAGGTAGATCGCGAGCAATATCTTCGCAAAGCAATTGTAGTACCTAGAATATGCCAAGGTTCCTGCCCTATAATTTGAAGGTAGCTTCGTTCACTTCCGAGGTCGAGTCACAGGGTTCCCAACATGAGGTTTCGCAGAATGCTCGTCGCCATTACCTCGAGCTTTCTATCAACTCTGTGCCAACAAACTACTGGCTGCTCGCATCGCATCAACATCTGCACTATACCCTATCAATAAACAGCAAACCCTCCTGAATTGGTAACTGACAGGACCGCGTTCGGCAGCCGAGGATGCATTGCCCTGACACCATTGCCTCCCTCTACCGTTTCGCATCCTCTGTCCGACAATATAATCGGTG
The DNA here is from genome assembly GCF_047715535.1 of Aspergillus foveolatus. NCBI lineage: Eukaryota > Fungi > Ascomycota > Eurotiomycetes > Eurotiales > Aspergillaceae > Aspergillus > Aspergillus foveolatus. Next base: position 24,594 of record NW_027396189.1, on the reverse strand, counting down.
TTTACAGGCGGCGACCCCGGCCGCCTGACTCGCCCTCTCGGCCCACCCAACGCCTTGATGGAGTGGAAATGTTATTGGTCCAGTCACCGAAGGCAGCGCCTACAGTGTGAAATAAGAATGTTCTAGCAATACCTGACTTCACTCACCAGACGTAGAATATTTTAAGAGGGTGCGCTGACACATCCCAAGGTTTCGAGTAACAATTTCACGCAATTTGTCCACAGCCATGCTAGATAAACTGACGTTGTTCCGAAGCATGCCTCCTTTTCGTTCTGTTTGCCTCAGTTGTAGTCGCTGTGGGAGATGTGAATCACAGTGAGGTAAATGTTGGCTTCCATTGATTTGACTAAATTAAGATTAGGAATTATATCCTTGACTATAAAAATATGTGTGAACATTCATAAAAGTTGACAAATGCCCAAATAAACATAAAGGATAGGTCGGGTTAAATAATGCAATGAGGAATAAGGAAATAAATGGCAAAACAAAAAGAGAGTGCGTGATGAGAATTGTGACGCAGGGAAAATGACTGACAGCCCATATCATGAAGATGAGTCTAACGAGTGACTCGACTGACCCACAGACTGGTACTTCCACTACCACCAGAAGATTCGTCATGGCTTTTCAACGCTCGGTAGAGGCTCAACCCGACATCATGCTCCTCTTTCCTGATATCAGCCAACTCAGAGTTAAGCCTGGCTGTAGTCTTCTTGACCTCTTCTCTCGCAATCGCGTCGTAAGGGGGACATGGCCGTGGTTTCCATATTAAATCGTATATGGCCTTCTCTATGGATGTCTTACGGCGAACCAGGGCGTCTCTCTTTGCTTCTAGCACGTGGATACGATATCTGTCTCCTTGCTCAGTTAAGCACATCATGGGATGCCTCGAGATCGGGTCATTATCGGATGGTTGAAAAACAGTAGGGCTCCGACTTATTGTCTTTTCAGTAGCCGCGGGAACGAGTTCAACCTCTGTCATCATTGTAGATGAGTACTCAATAGTCATGCCAGTTTCTCTTGGGGTCGAGGTGGTAGCGATATGGTCAACGCCAGCGTCCCCTATTAGATGAACATCACTTGACGATGTGTTTGAATCAGGGCTTGTTGTAAATGTGCCAACGTATAGAGTGTAAGGGCCTTGGAGCATATTTGTAGCCTGCTTCTCTAGCCCACTTGCCCATTCCATAATTCTGCTAGGCAGGCTTGTCTTCTGAGCCGCAAAGTCGACATCACCGCTAGTGATCGTTGTGACAACTGACGGAGCCACACAGAGAGGTCCTTGCTCTGGAGATGAACAGCTACATGCCTTCAAGCAATCGTTGCTGCGTGATAAGTGTATCCTGTTCGAAGGATGTTCTATTTTGTTTTCGTACGTGAGGCTTTCCGGTAGTTGTCTGCTCGTTGCGTCCCACGATTCAGGATTATTAAAGGGAAGATTATCGTTAATGTATGATAGCTCGCATTGCTCTTCAGAGAGCATTCTTTTCGGCGGAACGTGGTCTTTTCCCCATGCAAGCATACTCGAACCGCGGGAACCCAATAGCTTGGTGATGGCTTTGACATTTTGGAGGATTGCAGGATTTCCAGAAGCGCTGTCCTGCCTGGGCTTATGGTGTCCCAATGAAGGCCCTTGCGATTGCTGATCAATGAACAAGTTGTCCCTGTTCCAAATATGAATGCGGCTGGGCGTATGGTGCAGACAACTGGCCATCTTGGTTGTCATCATTTACCACATCCTTCCTGAACGACGTTTCGCTTGCATTAGTCGAAACAATATACAAGTATATAGTGAATGGAAAGCCATATACCAACCTTAGCTGATTGCAGAACGAATGGTATGCAAGGTGACTGGAATGATTAATTAAAGAGTACGTTGCCCTCTACCTAGCGGTTCCTGGTGGGCTCTTATGCTGGGAGGGGTGTGAAGACAGTTCTTGGTGATGTGTAGATGTACCATGTGATCGACCCACAGCATAGTAAATCTATACCCAAATAAGACAGTTTGCGGAGTAAATGGAGTACAGCTCTTGTCCAAAGATGCCATGACAATGATGATTAAGACAACATGCTGCACAGACAACTGCTGTTAAAAAGTATGACTGAACAGGTGCATGCCATTAAAGAAGAGGTATGTGGCCAGATGAACTTTTACGTCCTGTATGCTGCTCTATTTTACACCTTTGCCGCTGCATCTTCAAGGCCTTGTCATTTAACATCCTTCTCCCCGGCAGGACAGGCTCCACATGTCCCTTCAGTAGGTGCTGGAAGCTCAGCCACACTGCAATTAAATAAGGGTCCAGAGTATACATGCACCACCAAACACTAAGTAGCCAATGATCATCCATCACCAGTACCGGCCATTCCGGCCATCCTCTCTAATCATGGAATACAGTTGACCAGATGACGCAACCCATAATAGTCATCTACCTAGATAGACCGGTCAACTACATTAACTTGGCACAAAACTGGAAACAAGTAAGGGAGCAAGGTTAATATTTGTAACTGACAGTAAATCACCTGTGGCGTGGGATCTGTTCCAGACACCATCAAAGGGGTCCGCAATTAGAGTTTGGTGGCCAGATTAAAGTGCAGATCTTTATACTACGGCCCAAGACTTCGGGTCCTCCGCAGAACTTTATTGGCGAAGGAGAATATTAAAAAGCTTATAAATAGAACCACACGGGAGCTAAATGATACACGAAACTCATGTTAATAGAGTAAGCCGAATAAAGTGCTTACTAAATACAGGTGCAAGATTCCCAGCTGCCATGAAGTTGAAGCGGTTATCTTAAAAGAGGCGTAGGAGTTTCCAGCTAGAAATAGAATTCCAATAACTTATTGGAACATTTTAGCCACCTTGATGATCAGATTGTAATGATTGACTGTTTGGCCCTGAAACTACATGTCAGATCTTACTGAATGGCGGCTTTCAGGTGAGCTGCGTCGAAGCTGTACGGCGAGCTATGCCAAGGAAAAGCTACGCGTTCCTTAAGGATCCACAGACTGGACTAGATCTGTGTCCATTAATACCAGTGATTTAACTAAGGGAAATTAAGACGAGCAGTTAGCGTAGTTGACGTTTGTTTCTCCGACGCTTCCGAATGTTATTCGGTCAGGAGGGCCGGTGGTCCGAACACTAGAATACATGTCATCAGAACTTCATATGCCCCCTTGTGGTTGAGGTCCCTCAATCGGTCGCCAGAAGGACAGAAACGGGCGCGTGTCTAGCCGTCCAGATAAGACCTACTCTGGGCCTCGTTTGATAGCCGCGTTCCCCTACGTCGAAAGATGGTTTAACAGCAGAGGCCTGGCCCGGTTTATTTCGTCAAAGATTCTTGACTCTCACAATCTCAATGCAAAATCCCATTAAGTTTTTCGTCAATGGCGTGAGCTGCCTTCACCGATAAGGTCAGCGCAAAAGCAGAATACCGGCATCTTGTGGGGATGGGCCTTGAGCACAGGAAAGTATACTCGATAGCTATATCGCGTGTAAGACCACCATCATATTCCGCTGAACCACCATAGGCTGCCCCCCACCCAACCCGCGCTGCCACCCTTGATCGGTTGCTCGTGTGTCCTCCCACCACGTGGTGTACATGCCCAAAAGTGCTTGCCAACCCTACCTTTGTAAACAGCAACCCTGATCCTAAGACTAAGGGCAGCGTAATATTTCTAACAGTCTCGTGGCCACTAACTTCTTCAGCGTCATATTTATCGTTGGACTAGCCCTGTTTACTCATTTGCGGCCGAACGGGATGGCAGTTGGAAAACTATAGGCTCCTAATTGTAGGACCATGATGGGCTCACGCCTATTGCTACCCAAAAGATCAATGGCATAGGACACCAAAGTGGCCTAGTACTACCGATTTGGTACTCAAGAACTTACTGCAGGTCTTCTCAACCGAATTGATGAATCGTCCTCTCTATGCTACTGTCGTAACCTGCAATATGGTTGGTAAGCGACCTCGTTACGCGTGTTTCTAGATCTAGATTGCCCATCTGGAGCTCCGTCGACCGTTTGTCCGAGGCTTCCGATACTCCCGATACCCGATTCCGGGTTATCCTTAACGGTATTGCTATGTCAATCGAAGGAGACCTCTCCCTACTAATCAAAAATACAGCATCTCAATCGACCTTCATTCATCCGTCAGTTATGAAGAGAGATCAACATCTCTCTTGGCAATCTGAAAAAAGTCTCTTTGTGTTCATGATTCGCGACGCAGTCGACTTAGTCCCCCACACCGTTGCATCATCGGGACTAAGGTCGTTGAAAAGAAAGTAGGCGGTATTACTAATGGTAGCTATTCCAGCATTCCATATTCCTATCATTATATCGTCAGCGATTGACCTTGCGTGCTCTGGACAAGATGATGCCAAACACTCACAGAGAATCTTGTGAATTTTGAGTAGAATAATTGCGCCCTCTCTTGGCTGAAAATATGAATGAACTGACTCGCCAACAGAAATAATAAACACCCCCCAGTAAACAGTCCAATGATCCCACGAGGCTTTCCTTCGGCCTGACGAGACTTGGCCTGTAGCTCCAGCTGCCACATAAATGCCCAGCTAGGAGGACTTCTTTTCCTTCTTTGTTGGCCAGCTGGCCCAGGAGCCGGATGATTGCCTCCACATTTTCGGTGTCGGTTGGGTCTACAGCAGGAGGCTCGCAGTCATTGTCCGGGTGGTTGATATCATCCACATGAAGCTTGTTAAGGTGGCAGGCCGGTCGCTGCGGACAGTAGGCTTCGAAGCCCTGAGCTTACATTGCCCTGTTATAAAAGTGCCCTCAATTTCAACTCCTCAGGCGGGTAATTCGAGACCCAAACATGAAATATACAGGGAGGGGTCGCATGTTTTCGAATTACCCCGTTCAAGTGCGGCACTTTGGCCATGGCGACAGGATCCTCGGCGTGTACTTATTTGAGCTCCTGTAATATTTTCTCAGCGTGCTCGGAGTACCGCACTAGGAAATATAACAGATGTTGAGATATCACAGTTCGAAAACCGCCGATTTGTATGCAATACGGTCTGGCCGGCTTGGTGGTTTGGACAGTTCGGTGGTGAAGTACGTTAACGTTATTTGACCAACTTAATCATCAAGTTATACGTCCCAATTTGGAAAGTTATGCATTCGATGGGCATAAACGGGCAGCCCGCGGGCGGGCTGTGGCGAGGTCTAAATCCGACATCTACCTAGCCAAATCCAACCAAGATGGGGGCCGTGACATGAAAAGTAAATGTACTGCATCGTGCATAGTCTTAATGCATCCGTCCTATTTTCTACTTGGCAAGTGCAGGAGTGAAATAATCATTAAGACCTGCCTAGGTAAGTTGCATTGCCAGCTGCATCTCTGATACGACAGGGTATCCTTCATAACGACTCGATTAGTAAAATGTGGTATAAATAATCTGTATACTTCCGGCTAGGACTGCATCTACTAGTCATATCTGCTATTTATTGCGTCAGTCCTTAATATTGCGCTTCTTTTCTGGCTCATCGATATTAACTAGAATCCCACCGTCCAAGGAACATGTGGAGATCTCATACAGACTGAATATGCTTCGGCTGGGTTTAACATGAGCATTGTACTGCTCGTTATGCTGCTTTCGATGCCCATTATCTGGAGGCTACAAATGCCCAGGTACAAGGAACCTGCTGTCACCGCAGTCGTTACACTAGGTATGATGTAGGCTAGTCTTCATTTTCTCCCAAGGCCATTCCGCGCTCACTCTTACAACCCTACCCGTGCTGCCATACATTCAAGTTATAGACTCTGAATCAGCGCCTACGGACGGCAGTAGCTATCTATAAGACAATGGTCAATATTGATATGGAAATGTCACGTATATGCCGGTGTCGGTTATTGAGGTGGTTATGTAATCAACATCTAACACGAACGATTTGAATTGAAGGTCTTGATCTCCTAACTACGATCTGTATAGGCAATTTATACCTTTTTCAAAGGTTTCAAAAAAAAGGTTCTCGCTATACAGGAGATATCCTTGTCATACAAACCGTACGAGGCATCAAACAGATATCCCTGCTATACAAACGGCGTAGAGTATTGATATGGAAATGTCATGTATATGCCGGTGTCAACCGGAGGAGGTTCCTCCTTACTAATCAATGTCCAGCACCTCGCTCGTTTACATATCTGTTTGATACTTGTTGTGAATGCTCAGAGGGGAAAGGGCAGAAGGAAACTGTATCAACTACACGGACGTAGCCTACTAAGGATCGGATGCCATATGACGATTGATTCTCTATCTTGTTGACGATAGATCTCTTCACTCTTCCACAATCTGTCTATCTGTTGAGGGGTCAGATCCTCAGGGGTTAGAGGTCGCGCCCAAGCCACGATGTCACGTGGCGTAAGCCGGCTGTCGGTTATTGAGGTGGTTATGTAATCAACATCTAACACGAACGATTTGAATTGAAGGTCTTGTTCTCCTAACTACGATCTGTATAGGCAATTTATACCTTTTTCAAAGGTTTCAAAAAGAAGGTTCTCGCTATACAGGAGATATCCTTGTCATACAAACGGTACAAGGCATCAAACAGATATCCCTGCTATACAAACGGCGTAGAGTATCAAACAGATATGTAAACGAGCGAGGTGCTGGACATTGATTAGTAAGGAGGAACCTCCTCCGGTTGACAGCCTAATCTCTGACCCCTGACCTGACCCCTTTATGTATCGTACAGAGAGAGATTGAAGAAGATACCTATCGTCAACGAGATAGATAATCAATCGTCATATGGCGTCCGATCCTTAGTAGGCTACGTTCCTGTAGTTGATACAGTTTCCTTCTGCCCTTTCCCCTCTGAGCATCCACAACAATTATCAATGCTGACTACGACTGAGAATGTACTGCTGTCTCTCTGAATCCCACGTTGGCAAAACTATTGACAATGATGCGGGTTGCTTTTCTCCCCCTTGCCAAGTATCTGGATCAAGAGTACGAATTTTAGTATAATGTGGCAGTCGGAGTCCATTGCTCTCTGGGATCTCTTCCTCTTCCAGTCTCTTGATGGCACAAGCCACTCAGGACTTGCTGCTTGACAAAGCAGGGTCCAAAACTCTGCGTCGGATACTTGCCACAATAACTTATCATCCACAGATCCTGCCTCTACCTGTTCACGTATTATCTGGCCCGTTCGCTGATACATGTCGATGTGGGCCGGACTTGACCATGCATCTTTGTCAGTAGTGATGTATGCGCGAGAAAGAATCAGTGCTAGATTGGGATTGCCTAGAACCAGCAGACGGCGGGTTGCTGTTGCACTGGGAAACGCCTTTAGTGAGCCAACAATCCTTCTGGCATCTTCCATGGAAAGCTTGCCAAAGATGACGGCGTCGCCTGGAGCATAGTCTAGGCAATCAGCACACAGTTGAGGTGATGGCAGGGAACAGTTCTTCTTTGAAAACCATCTGACTGATCCCATATCGGGTGAAAATGTCCGGCAGACGCGTCGTCTCAAGATACCGTGTCTTGTGTATCTCGTGATAGCTTCCTTCCCCAGGCTTGGAGAGGGCGTGATCAATGACTGAGGGTGGTATGAGAAATGTCATGGAGAAGAGCTGTGGCTTGTTCTTCAATTGTAGCACCAACTCTTCGCACAAGGATAAATGCACCGACCGAATGTTCAAGCCGTGTAACTCGCGGTGTCAGGCCCAAAATCCAGTGACTCCATGCTGGAAGATGCCTTTCGGTCGCTGCAGCCCCGGGCTCGAAGAAGCTCTACGAGAACTGGCTCATTGACCAGTACCTCTCCGTATATTCCATCTCGGATCAAGATGCTATGATTCTCGGTCAGTTGGTGTGTCTGGAGGACGCCGGTACTGGTAGGAGGCGACGTCTCTGTTGAACCAATATATATTGACAGAAGCAACCGAAGCAGGATGATTGGGAAAAGTATGTGCGTGGTCGAGGAAGGACCGTGATCAGGTTTAGGAATCGCAAGCGCCATTGGTTTTGTTAACCCCGCCCCGCGAAACACACCAAGAATTCAGTTAAATTAGACCTTTCAACAATGCATTGGGTTTTGGATATTTTTGACCAACCAAAAGCCTGGCGGGGCAGCCCGCTGGGTTGCCAACAGGTCTAAATAGGTGAGTTACTGTTTTAGTTTCATATTTACGCTAAATATATTGCTTCAGACAAGTCATTGGGAGCAAGCACAATCAAAATATTATCCAACATGAGTTGAGGGTAACTATTGGTCCTAAAGGCACTAAGACAAGAAGTAGACAGGCTTAGCTGATGTCTTTCCCTTTTTCACCCCTCTTGTCAGCTAAGGGCTCAAATACCCCCGCTTTTGCTTCCCATCCCTCCACTATCTCAAGCCAACCTTATACCTTTGAACAATGTATGCGCTCGTAGAGCGAAAATCAGCCACAAAAAAAGCTGCCTGGAGTGAAGGTTTGAGTTGGTCACCATGTTATTCCAATCCCTCTCCGGGTCTGTCCTTGGCCAATAACCACGGGGGGACAGGGCAAGGGCCTGTAGATGATGACGGGGATGTTATCATGGACCTCGAGCCAATAGAATTCAACAAGACGGGCAAGTTGATTAGTTTTATTCCCATTACATTCTCTAACCTCAGGACCAGAAGCAGACGCAGGCGGAGACCAAGGGCCCCCAAATAACAGAACTATCGTTGCCCTAGCTGCAGAATGGCAACCAAGAACCATTGCGCTGATCGGATGCGGTGGGTCAATCCACCCGTTATTTTCAAGCCTAAAACAATCTTAACTAACAAGAAAACCTTCCTCATCATTTTAGGTGTCCTGGGCTCTGCAGTCCTTACTGGTTTCCTCCACCACATCCACGATGCGCGAAGCAACGCACCGGAAAAAAAACTCCGCTTTATTGTCACTACTTGCACTGCTGAATCACAAACGCACCTGAACAAGAAGTTCATGCAAGATGCAGACCGCATATCCTTCGTCAGTGGCGGGGGCAAGGCGAACGTGGTCGCGATGCAAAGTGCCGACGTCGTGTTCTTGGCCTTCCCTTCTTCTTTAGCCTCTACCATCTTGTCTAACGAATATGACCTTGCCGGTGGCCTTGCTAATAAACTTGTTATCAGCCTGCTGAGAGATGTGAGTACGACGGAGATTGATATTCTAATTGATCCGCGATGGCCTAATAGCAAAGCACCTGGAGGTTGTCCGCCGCCGATTATTGTGAGTGCTGCGCCGTACCCTGGTGAGGGTTTGAGGATTGTTGGGAGAAGCAACCTACTGTTTATTCCAGAGGACGCGAGTAATACCTTGCATTGGCTTTTCACGATGGCTGGGAAACTTGATGGCAAGGGTGAGAGTTAGACGGTGTTCTCTAGTTTACGGTTAGAAACGACCGGGGGCTTCCTTGCTAGGCAAGATACCTGATATCAGGCCGGTCCATAGGGAAGCCATCGCGACCAAAGCCTCCTAGTCGTTATGATTGTTTGCATCGGCTTTAGGCCCCAGATGAAGAATCAAACCTGTTTTTGTACCCAGTAAGGTCTTCACTTGCTGTCAACATGCTGTTCAGCTGTCTTTTCCGGGCACTGCTGGCGTTAGCCTCCCTTATTCCCATCCAGGGGTACTTTGTCCCCCCGACAGGCACCGCTGCTCCCGGCACCACAGACGGATGCAGCCAATAGCTACAGTACTCATCCAGCTTGACATGGCGCGGGGCTGGAGGAGCTGTTTGGTATGACAAAGGCCCAGTTTGCAAAATGGTTGCGTACCCTGCCTTCTCCCCATTACGGTATTCCATCACTAACCACACTTGCTACGCTAGAACCCCATCGTTACCGAAACCGGTAGCAGTGACAGCTGTGGTCTCGTCCCAGACTTCTACTACTTTGTCCAGATCGACTTCAATACCATCTCTGTAAGCTCGGTCAATCCTCTACCACATGCAGAGACGGGAGCAGGCTGTGCCCATTATTTTTCAAACACCTACACCTCGCAAATCCACCACAAGCATCTCCTTGACTGCGAACAGAGTGCTTGCTCAGGTACTCACATTTGCGGTCGAATATCTGTGTCGTCAAGGGCCGATGGTCTCCATGTGTAACTTGGGCCCCGTTAGTAATAACTCATGTCAATCAGACCAGAACTTACAATGTGGTGGATGTGTGCTGGTCAGAAAGGATGAATTGGACGAGCTTGCCCGCAGGGCCTTTGTTTCTCTCATCTATATAACCCCAACAGGGAGAAAAAGGGGAGCAATACATACCGTCAGCTGGAACAGGATACGGCGTGGGCCGCAAGCAGTAGCCTTCATTGCGCTTCTCGTTGCTCATTGCACCAGCCCAATTGAGCATCTGGACTCCTGCCATCCATTAGTCGACGGTGAGCTCGTTGTCGCGAGCAAAGTCAGCGTATGCCTGATCAGGCTTGCCATGAGCTGGCGCAGTCGAGGCGATGTTCTTGGACCCATAAAATCAATGACATTGTCAGCGGAATTGGGATCGAAGCGATGGGGTGCCATGGCGCCCTTTCCCCCGGGACTATCTTGAGGAGAAAGACGATAATGATTCACAGATCTTGATGAATATAGCTCAGCTGATAACACTGAAAACCATAAATATACATATTCCCGCTGCGAAGGTAATAACTGATTGGCCTTATGATTTTCTTCACGATTTTCTTCACGATTATCTTGCCTCTCTTTCCTATTTCCCAGTCATTGCCAGTGAAGGTCTTACGGTAGTCAAAAGAGTCGCACTGGAGAGCTCCGGTCATCCGGTGCAATCCTCACTGAGTCCGATCAGTATGAGCCGAAAAAAAAAAAAGAGTGGCTGCTGAGGCCGGAACCAATCCAGGTCTGCGCTTCGGAATCCCCATATGCCAAAGCTGAGGACGCCCATCAGTCCCTGTTCGAATAACGAATTAGGCGGCTTGGATTCGGCTTGTTGCCTTGTTGAAGGCCCCATCCGATCCAAAGACTTTCGGACTTCGAAAGGACGTCGGAACCTTACCCCACATTTCCCATTTACCACGCGGAAAGAGCTGTGGACAGTATACGATCAACTGAGGTAAAGTATTAACTGATATAAGATTGACTGGTTCCTTCGGGGTCCAACGGCTGTTTATTACTCCAGATCACGATTCCCGCGCCCTGAAGGGACTGTGGATTTGAGCCCTCGTAGAACAATTAAACGTACCCCTTGGACCAAGAAATTTAAGAGGATCACGCCTTTAACAGACTATATCTTTTCCCTCTCATATTTACCTCCTACTACGAATTATCAATATCATATTGGTCCGTTACCATCATGCCTGGACCCATACCCACCCACGAAGACCATGTCGATGTCCTCATCGTTGGCGCAGGCCCTGCGGGCCTTATGCTGTCGACGTGGCTTGAGTCGCTGCGGTATTAAGACACGCATTGTCGACAAGCGTGGGACAAAGGTGAGCCTGATCTAGGACATAACATGACCCTACTGCAAACACCCTGAGAGCGGGATGACGACTAACTGCTACGCTGTAGGTCTTCAACGGGCAAGCAGACGGCTTGCATTGTCGCACTCTCGAGATTTTCGACTCTTTTGGCTTTGCACACCGCGCCTCGCGCGAGTTGAATTATATGATCGAGATATGTCTCTGGAATCCGGACGAGAACGGTCGTATTCGAAGATCTGACCGGTTTCCTGATACCATTCCTCAAATCAGTCGCTTCCAACAGGTGGTCCTGCACCAGGGCCGTATCGAGCGATTCTTTCTTAATTCAATGAAGGAGCACGGTAATCTGACGGTCGAGCGCGGCGTCCTGCCCGTCTCCTTCGTAATTGACGAGGCCAAAGCAGCGGACTTCGACAACTATCCCATCAGTGTGACGCTGCGCTTTCTCCGACGAGGACGCCACGCCACAATTGCGGCAGCAGCATCAAAAGTCCGCCGATGGCCAGCGCGCTGTGGTCGATTATGGACTCTCCCGAAGCAACCTGGTCGCCGACGACACAGACGACCTCATCATGGCGGCAACAGCCGACAGTAGCCGCGACGGTCAAGTGGATTTGGTCAAGGCCAAGTTCCTGGTCGGTTGCGATGGGGCTCATTCTTGGGTGCGACATCAAGCCGGCTTCAAAATGGAGGGTGATTCGACCGACTATATCTGGCGAACGTTGGATATAGTCACCATTATCGACTTTCCCGACATTCGCCATCTGTGCGCCATCCACTCCGCCAATGCCGGGACCATCATGGTCATTCCACGTGAGAATAAGCTAGTTCGGCTGTACATTCAGCTACAGGCGACAAGCTGTAACACGAATGGTGAAAAGGCGGACTGATCATGGATCGCACCAGACATCATCCTGCAGTCGGCCCAGCGCATTATCCACCCTTATAAGCTGGATATTTGTACTGTGACTGGTTGGCCGCGTATCAGATCGGCCAGCGCGTTGGAGATCATTTTTCGCTACACAACCGTGTTTTTTTGGCTGGCGATGCGGTTCACACACATTCCCCCAAGGCTGGACAGGGCTTGAATGTCAGTACGCAAGACAGTGAGTTTCGCCCGCCCTTCGTGCTCCGTCCCTCGTGCTCCGTCCCCAGCTCCAAGGCTAATTGATGGAAATAGTGTACAATCTAGGACGGAAGCTCGCCCATGTAGTCAAGGGATACTGCGACCCAGCGATCTTAAAGACGTACGAGTCAGAGAGAAGGGGCATTGCTCAATAGCTCATCGCTTTTGATCACCGCTTTTCTCGACTATCTTCAGGACGGCCGGCTAGAGACATCATCGATGAAGAGGGAGTAGCATGGAGGAGTTCAAGGCGGCGTTTGAGAAAGGGAATGAATTTGCAAGTGGCATAGGTAGACTTCCCCTACTCCTTTCCTGTTCTGGTTCTCGCAATTCCCGACACTGACCAACGTCATATACAGCGGTAAAATATGATACCAGTCTGTTTGTTGCAAATGGCAGCAAGATTGCAGAATCAGATGACAAAGAAGAGCGCCAGGCTACCAGCAAACCACAGCTGGCCACAAAAATCGATGTTGACAAACGGATGCCCAGCTTCAAAGTGCTGAGCCAGGCCGACGCGCGCCTGTGGCATCTGCAAGAGCTCCTGAAAAGAGCAACGGGCGCTGGCGAGTGGTTGTGTTTGACTGTTCAGAAAAGGCGCGACACAGCATGTCTTTGCTGTCCAGATCCCCTAGCACAAAGCCACCACCATGCATGAACAACCCAATAGGAAGAGTGTTTGTGGAAGTGGCAGCAGCTGGGCGGTAGATGTATATCGCCTGCTGTTGACACCAGTCACTGCATTCCCTCTGATCAGGCTGGATAAGTTAGCGAAAGGGCCGCGAGGAGATCCCCAAATTGGCGACGAATATCTGCTATGCTGCCCTGCAAAGCTGATCCTTGCGGGTGTGTTCGAGGGGTATGAGTGTCGGATGGAGGATCCTGGGAGCAGACGAAGCAGGTGGTGGCGGTCCAGTGTGGTACCACAAGAGAGAACCGTCATCCTACTCAAGTCGCGTTATCAGAAATGCCGCGCAAGATTGAGAATTCTGTGTGATCAGCCATGTCCGCCATTTCCTCCAGGGACAGATGTTTGCGCCATACCGGGAGCTCAACCTCCGCCGGGCTTGACGCCCAATCTGGTCGATCCCAAATCCTTGAAAGGCGCCACCATTGCAGTCACCACAATCCCCATCGGTTGGGCCACCTTTGTCGCAGCCAGGACCTATACCAATTTTCGACGGCTGAGCCTGGCGGATTGTACGTCCATCACGTTGATAACCTGGAAGAATACTGACCAGCAGATTTTGTGGTCATCTCATTGATCCTATCTGGCGGATACAATGGCACTGTCCTCGCCATCCTCGAGTACGCCCGCCATCAATGGGACATCCCAGAGTGCTGGTTCAACGCCAAATACATGAGGTAGGAATTGCATTGTAACAAGCTACGCAAGGCTGATCATTCAGATTCTCTACGCCCAAGGGGTTCTCCTCAATCCCGTCATCTTTTTCGCCAAATCCTCCATCTTCCTTCTCTACCGACAGATCTTCACGATCGAGAAACCTATAAAGATCGCCATCCGCTTCGGGCTCATCTTCACTTTCACATGTACTGGCCGCACGTTGGGCTGGAGCCATACTTCTGCGCACCACACGTGGGCGAGGTATGGAGTGAGCCGCTCACGAATGGGCGGCCAGCCAAGCTGATATACTGGGGCATTGTACAATGAAGCTTGGCCGTGCTGTTGGATCTTTATATCTTTTATATCTTCATCTTGCCGATTCCTCGGCTGTGGGCGCTGCAGCAGCCGCTGTGGAAGCGTCTGCAGGTAATAGCTGTATTTTCGACGGCCATGATGTGCGTGGCAAACCCTAAGAGCTTTTATGGAGCTGTTAAGCAGAGCAGGGGCGTCGTCGCCAGCGTCATGGCGCTAGTTTACCGGATCCGTTTGAGAACGACGTCGGACACAACCTACACCCAGAGCCAGCTCTTCATCTGCGTGTGAGTCCTTTCTTAATCGATACTTGTGTTCATCTAACAGTCTAGGAACGTCGAAAACAACATTGCAATCATCGATGCCCTCATTCTCCAAGTTCGTCAAGCGAAGTGTGCTGGAGTCTTCACTTGTGAAGAGCCTTAACTCGAAACTCTACCCCAGCAGTGGAGGGCCCCCCCCTGAGGCTGATCCTCGCTTGAAACGTAGCGAAAGTCGGAACCGACATAAAGCCCAGCAATTATCCTTGAGGGGGCATGGGGCGATTATATCGAGTTGGGGGAGTTGGAGAGGCAAAGAACGGACAGCCGAGGAACCGGCAGTCCCGAGCTGGGGTGGGAGGGGAGGTATTATTGTGTTTTGTGATCTAGTGCGATAAACAAAGTATACAATAGATCTGGAATGATAGCAATTAACGATATTGGACTTATCCGGATGATTGGGAAGGTTAAGGTGGGACGGGTGGCTGTGTTGCTATGCAGACGAGGCCGGCGCTTGTCGAGCTCCGATGAGAATTTAGCTCGAAGCTGCTCCCCTTAAAATCCGTCGAGTTCCTGAATTTCCACAAGGTTTAAGATTGCCAGCCACTCTCTTCCATCATCGTATCTCACCTCACGTCGCTCACCCTCAGACACAACACTACTACCTACACCCATCATAATTGACAGAACCCCCATCGAAATGCACCCCTTCAAGTCCAAATCAATCCTAATAACCGGCTGCTCAGCAAACAGCATTGGTGCTGCCCTCGCCCAAACACTCGCTCAGCACCCGGACAACCATCACATCTTCGCAACCGCGCGCTCGCTCTCTAAAATCCCCGAGTCGCTTGCGTCCCTCCCCAACGTCACGGTCCTGCAGCTGGACGTGACATCTGACCAGTCCGTCACTGAGGCGGTTGAGGCTGTGAGACAGCACACGGGCGCCGACGCTGCTGCCTCTGGTACCAATGCTACTGCTAATACCGCCACAGGCGCAGGGCTGGATATTCTCGTGAACAACGCAGGTATCGGATACACGACGCCCCTGTTGGACGCGCATATCGGTAAGGCGAGGGACGTCTACGAGACGAATGTGTGGGGCGTACTGAGGATGGTGCAGGGGTTTGCAGACCTGCTTATTGCGCGCAAGGGAAGGGTTGTCAATGTTAGTACGAGTGGCGCGGTGGTGAATACGCCCTGGATTGGTACGTTCTGATTTTCAGCCTTGCCAACTCGATGTGTCTTTGCCTTTTCTTTTCGACTTTGTCTGTCGTCTCGTTGCTTTTTCTGCCCCCGCCTCCGAGGTTGCGGTCTTGTGCGCTACATCAGATGATCGCCGATGCGGTGCCCAGTACTTTGTGCGGAGTACTCTGTACAGCCTACTCCGTACATAGTGCTGAGTCAGACGGCGAGTATGTGCATGCGCTGATAGCGCCGGTGGAGACTGGGGCTTGGAGTGGAGTACATTACAACGGACACCTACCAATGTTTGACTATCAATGGCAGGCATATACTCATCGTCTAAGTCCGCGCTGACGCTGCTGACCGAGACACTGCGGCTGGAACTCTCTCCCTTCGACGTCTCCGTGGTATCCCTGATGCTCGGCACGATCGCCACATCCTTCCACGCGAACGAGCCTGCTGTTACACTTCCACCTTCATCCCGATACATCGCTATTCGCGACACGATCTCGCGGTGGGCGAGCGGCGAGGCGGGGCCCAAGCCTGGCAGTGTTACTGAAGCAGCGAAGCTGCTTGCTGGTGATGTGCTAGGCACAGGGACGGGGTTGGTCTGGAGGGGCCCCAATGCCGGTGCTGTTAAGTTTGTTAGTCGATGGTGTCCTGGGTGGTTGGTGGTGAGTTGATTCTATTCCCTCTGGTTCTGATGGGTCCGTGGGTATGGGTGTTAATGGGTGTAGGACAAATTGTTGAGTACTGGGCAGGGACTAGATGAGCTGGAGAAGAGTAAGAAATCAGCGTAAAGCATGGAGAATGGATTGTGAATGTAGGGCAGTCTGCTATCACAGCATGGCAGCTATCTCAGCTTCGATTGATATTGTACCTTACCTAGACGTTCCTCTGCTATGACCCAATAATCTACGACTCTTCAGCTCTAGACGAAACCGTAAACGCCCCAGGAATACCCTGCCTAAACACGCCCTTGGGATCAACATCACTATTTACCCCCCCTTACATCTTGACACTCCCCTCCCCGTAACTCCTAATCGAATCCTGCCAGTCAGCTGCATAGCTCAGGTACAAGCACGGCTCGTAATTGCCCAGCCTGCGCGCATCCTCTTCGATCCCTTCAAAAAGCACAGGGGCTGTGTTCTTGACGATGGCATCGTCCCTCTCGTCTTCCATAGAACACTTAGTAGCGTGACGACCTGGGACCCTGTCATCCCCGCGAGGCCGAATGCGTTTTCGTTAGGTGCGCGCGCGTAGATAGCTGGTGGAAGAGGCTTCAGCGAGATTGACCAGACGTTGTCCCGGGCGCTCTCAATTGTTGACAGGCTGTTCATCCAACGTAAATATGTACGTTGAGCATGTCGAGCTTCAATTTGTGCGTTGTGGCCACAGATAGTTGTCTGTCATTATTGACATCAGCAGCAGCGCGGTAATCAGGGGAACAAAGCAGGAAACTTACCAACTCCCACCTGGCTAACAACCCCTGCTCCATTGCTATGTTGTGCACACTTGAAAGCCGCATCATGCTGTGTATCAACTGCATCATAAGAAACTGCTCAAAGGCCTCTACATACCGTTCAACAGTTTACACAATGCTATTCACGATTCCCACTCCCGCTCGGCAGCAAACCCAAAGCCCGTAATC
This sequence comes from Aspergillus foveolatus, assembly GCF_047715535.1. NCBI lineage: Eukaryota > Fungi > Ascomycota > Eurotiomycetes > Eurotiales > Aspergillaceae > Aspergillus > Aspergillus foveolatus. Next base: position 7,313 of record NW_027396189.1, on the reverse strand, counting down.
AGCGAGGCCTATTCTTCGTACCCGTCTTCACCGTTGATGGCCTCGGTCGTCGATCGTGTCTAGCGCATAGTGCACCAGTCAGCCCCAGAGGGGACCCTGTTTGAAAGTTTTCCAGTTGACTCGTGTAACAATGCCAAAGACGCCTGAACCGTCGCGGAGCGCGATTGTAAGTTCGGAATTCTTCTTGTCGGTCGCGCGGGCGATTGTCCTGTTGGCGATGGCCACTTCGAAATCGCTCACCATATCACTTGTCCAGCCATACCGCGGGGAGTGGTAGGATATGGCCCCGCCGAGCGTGAGTCCGCCGACACCATCCTGTGCCGCTCGGCTGCCTGCGACAGAAAGACCTAGCGGGTCGAGGAGGCATAGACTTCGCGCCATGTGGCACTGACGCCGACTGAGGTCACTGCCGACTGAGGTCACGTGGGGTTCGCTGTGAGGGAAAGAGACTCTGGTTCCGAGAGAGAGCAAGAAGGTTAGGCACTTAGGGGTAGATAGCCAATGTCAGTACAGTTCACTCAACCCTTCTTTCAAGTATACCGCAGCAAGTAAGGGGATTGGAATGGGAGAGGTGAATGGGGCACTCACGCAAGCACGGACACAGGGGGAAAAGGATGAGAAGCTGAAGGGGGCATTGATGTCGAAAACGAGCGATTGGCTCATGATATCGATATCAATATGAAAACAAATATCACTTTGCCTCGTGGGATTATAGTTGTTTCAAGAGCTCGTGCTGGGGTTTGGGGGCGTAGGTAAGACGCTGCTTATTGCCTTCTTTGTTTGCTGAGGAAACAAGCATCGCCATCGTGCAGCCTCTCCCCCGTGGCTGACTTTTAAGTCCGCATCCACCTCGCTGCATCATCTCAATTATCTTCACTGAGAGGTTTTTCGAGGTTGCCTGCTGTTCCAACATGATCCATGCCTTAATCGCTGCTGTTTTGTTAGGGCCGTCTGTAGGAGCTTTAACGTCTACACCCAGCTGTGTACGTTACCTGATATCTGCAAAATTATTGGGACGCACTGACAATTGACTCAAGTGCTACAAATTATCCGCCGCCCTTGGTTCTAAGGTATCAAACCCTGATAGCTCAACATACAATACCTCGATCTCATCGTACTGGTCCCAGCAGGAGCAGCCTATCAAGCCCTCTTGCGTGTTCACCAGCATCAGCGCAAGACGTGTCAGTGGCACTAAAGATTATTGTTCCTAGGTCTTGTAATTTCGTAATAGCAGCGGCGGGCACGGGGCGCTTGCAGGGATCGCTAATCAAAGACGCGGTTACCATTGACCTTGGCGGCTTGGATAGTATACAGATCTCACAAGATGCGTCGTCTATTTCTGTGGGTCCCGGTCAGCGATGAGGAAATGTATATGCTGCGTTAGATGCTAGGGGTGTTTCCGTCCCAGGGGGTAGAGATAGTCCTGTGGGTGTTCGGGGAACTACGCTTGGTGCTAAGACGACTCTATAGCCCCTAGTATATGTGTCAAGCTGAAGAGAAAACAGGCACTTTCAACTACTTCGCGCCTCTAGCCGGCTTTGCCTGCGACGACGTCATCTCGTACGAAGTTGTTCTGGCCAATGGTTCAATCGCCACTGCAACAAACAGAACACACCGCGACGTCTGGCTAGCCCTCAAAGGCACAGGCAACAATCTAGGCATAGTAACGAACTTCGTCTTCAGAACTTTCCCGCTGGGGATGTCTGGGGAGGCCAGATCTACTACCCGGTCAGCACACTGGATGCACAATTAACGGCCTTCAGTGACTTTGTGGCGGATCCCAACTACGACATCAGGTCTCATGCTTAACTTCGCGTACTCGGTGGCAACTGGGTCCCTTTTAATGGCCCAGCTCTCGTATGCTGCCCAAGTGCAGGATCCAGGGGCATTCAGGGTTTTCACGGCAATGCAGCCTCAGAGTGCGAGTAATATGACGATCCACAAGTCTTAAGAATCTCTCAATTAGGACGGGGCAGCTGGCTCCACCGTCTTTCGGGTAAGTAGTTATCTTAGTTTTCCAATGCTTCATCCATCACCACCAGCAGCATGGCATGACCGTAATATTCATTAAGCATTACCAGCTAACACAACTTAAAAGACAGGTAGTGTTCGCCGTAACTTTCGAAAATTCGCTCTCGATGCTGCACACAACGTTCGATATTCGGAATACCAGCACTGTTTCGATCTCACACATCCCAGGCATAGCCTGGTCTCTCAGTCTGGTCCCAATAGTTCCCGCAATAACAGCTCAAAGTGCCGTTCGTGGCGGAAACGTCCTGAGTCTCGACGATGTTCCTGTGCAAGGTCTGATCCTGGCAATATTATCAGCGTCGTTTAATTCTTCGGCTGATAATGCGGCCGTCAGTGCTGCGGCGGAAAGACTCAGGAACAGTATTATAAATGCGGGGACGGCTGAGGGCGTGTATAATGACTATGTTGATAATAACCATCCGGGGCACTGGCAGAATCCGATTGCCAGCTATGGGTCGAGCAATTGGGAGATTATCAGGGAGACCGCGGAGAAATACGACTCTGATGGTGTTTTTCAGGTTATTTGTCCGGGGGGGTTTAAGATATAACGTATTCGGTAAGCCAGTCGGCCACGTCTCATAAATCTCGCGCGATCAGAATACTACAGTAATTCAACCACCAACCATGCCTCCAAAAGCGCGTCAAAACTCAAGAAACTCGATCGAGAAAGAAGGAAGGGTTCTCCTTGCATTATCTGCTTTGAAAGATAAAGAAATTGCAACTATTCGTGACGCAGCCAAGAATTTTAATATGCCTCGCTCAACGCTTCAAGACCAACTTCGCGGTAGAATATATCGCAATGAGATACGCGCAAATGGCCATAAATTGACTGCCAATGAAGAGGAGTTGCTTTCACAGTGGATTCTCTCTAGGGATCAACGTGGAGCAGCTCCTAGGCCACTACATGTCCAACAAATAGCCAATTTTCTTCTAGCAGAGGGTGGTTCAACCCCAGTACAGACTGTTGTGAGAAATGGGTCTACAATTTCATAGATCGCCACACAGAGCTAAAAACAGCTTGGTCCCGGCGTTATGATTATCAGCGTGCTAAATGTGAGGACCCAGGGGCTATTTAAGCATGGTTTGATCAGGTACAAATTGTAACGGGCGTAGGCAGTATTATTTTCAACTGGCTGTCCTGTATAAACGAGTATCACAAGCTTAGAGAAAGAAACAAGAGATAGAAGCGTAGATATCTTCCTCCTCCCTTTTATCAACCTTTCCCAATCATACGTCGAGACTTCCGACTTCCCGGACTTGCATGCCGACGGATCTCTTTCCCGAAGTTATGAGGACGGATCTCTTTTCCTACGAGGCCGCAATTCCGAGGCTGTACACTGATGTTGCAGAGACTTATTTAGAGCCAGGTTGAGGGCATGGCCGACAACCAAGATCCAGGCCATATCCTGTGACACAAGTTACTCTTCACACTCGTTTCTATTCCGCATTAAACCGGGATACTGATATGGTTCCAGATACCCTCAGGTCAAGATAGTGGCAATGGAACTCCGCAAGACACTATCAAGCTCTAAGGTTGTTATAAGGACGACCCCTCGTCCAACTTCAACCTCTGAGGTGGCATGAAGGACTACCCGATGCGCGGTCCAGCCGTCTGAACTGGCAACTCGGCCTCTAGCACTGCCGCTAACTGGTGTAACGCGGATGACTCCAATAGGTGTTCCTACCAGAATAATCTCCACACTTGCAAGAGTAGCTTCAGTCGCCGCCAGCATGCCCGTAACTTTAGCCACCGAAGTATTGGAGTGACACAGGAGGCCGTGGACCATTGCTTAGCGGACTTTTCAAGGGTTGGAACGTAAACTGGAGAATCGGAAAGAGTCCCTTTGTCTTCCCACACCTTGTACTATTGGCGAGTGTATTGCGTGTTACTAGACTGTAGCTTCCTTTGGTAAGGCAAGTGATTGCAATCCAGTCATTCTCGATCAAGTATCTTCAGTAATTTACAGCTGCACTCTGTAATGCTGGCCATGGGTAGTAGTATATACGCTGGTAAGTTGGTACTGCGCATAAGAAATGCAAAGGCCTACTAACTCGGCAGGTCCATTCTTCATTACTGCCGTGTCCAATAACGTTATAGATTCTCGTTTTAGAGTCTGAGGACATGGATGCAGATAGCTAAGTTGGGCCAGATCCTGAAGGTCGTGAGATTCAGGTGACTGGCCTTGCTAAGAATCCAACAATGGCTATACCTGGCTGACATATAGCCCCGAAATGGCGAAAAGGCTGTGCAGTGAGCACTTGCCACCTGGGCATGCCACGTGGGCGTTCCTGCTACCCCTCACAATTCAGCTTTTAGGGAAACTCACCCCGTCGCAGCCGTCAGGACATTGACAGATATTTGGATGCTGTTTCCACCCACCATATTCTAGTCTCCAACCAATCATCCTTTAGAATACAGTCACATTTTTTTCAGTACAATGTCCGCCGCCAACCCCATCCAGGAGAAGCTGGAGAGGGTCCGGCGCCTCCAGCGAGGAATGGCTCTCGCGTACGCAGGCTTGGGCGCATGGTAAGATGAACACATGCCCATGTCCAAATTAGCACTGCATTACATAACGAGCACTTACCCTTAAATTTGTCGCCGGGCAGGTGTCTCTTGCACCCAGCATCTGCTATGCGTCTCAGCTTCAACGCCGAACACGTCACGACGGACCGAGCATCCTTGCTCCTCATGCAGTGCTTTGGCGCGCAGGCAACAACCTGTGGTATGCTTCTGGGCGTGGCGAATATGAGCAGGACCAGCTTCACAGTTTTCAGTCTGGCCATGGTGCCCTATATCGTCTTCAATGTATGGTTTGGCATCGGGCCCGGGAGGGGTGTGTTTACGCATATGTTGTGGTTGGACTTTATTGGAAATGTTTTCTTTTGCTTGGGTTCGTTGTACTGTGCTATTTTGTTGAGGGAGGTTCCTGGGGATACGGGGGTTGCTGGGAGGCACCGGGTTGATTGATTGCGTTGGTGCTTGAAAGTGTGTTAAGAAAGCTATTGCGGCGTAAGCATGAAGTATTGTTATCATTGATGGGACAGTTTCGCAAAATTGATGTTGCATTGTTGAACCGAGCTGCTGGAGATCACTTGGTCTGCTAGTAAAATATGGATACCTCACTGCGACTCATGAGGGCTTATCCCTCTGCCTAACATTCCAACTACCTATCAACCTTTTTCAAAGTCACAACATCTAGCGGCATCCTCGTCGGAAACCCAACCCAACCTCAACCGACCATTTAGCTCCGAAGCTCACTTCTTTATTCCCAGCCCACAATCTGGATGCTGGCTGTCACAGATTTCCGCGCCGTGGTCATGGTGGGCAAGCTATGACACCCCAGTAGAGGGAGTTGGTACAATAATCCTCCAACCTTGGAGCGGGCCGCGTCGTGGGTCGTGTTCGAGTTGTGGATCTAAAGATACCTAAGCCTGCGAAACCAAGACTGATATGCACCAAACCATTGGGGCTATATCTTGGCTATTTAACCATAAGACTTCTAACCAATAATGTCTAGAAAGCTCTTGTATCCTGCAAATATCAAAGATCTTATAAAACTCTATTTTTAGCCTTGGCCTGGTTGTTTCCTTCACTATAAAAAGAGCTATTAGATTTTTCTGAGCGGCTTATTGACAAGAAATGCGAAGACACTTCTGATTACAAGGTCCAGTCAATATCATACAAGAGAATCCAACTACAACTCATCAGGCAGTTCTTTAAGTGGATCGGAAATGGACATTTGAATGCCGTTACCCATATTGCGCGATTAATCGGGAGTTGTCAGTTGCTCGCAAAAGGCGTCAATCTAAACAGGGTTAGGTCAAGAAATAGGGACGAAGAGTAGCCAGATTAGTCTTTACTCTGGCCATTTCTAATTTCCATGAGCTTCTCCTATATGACGTAGAAGTCGGAAGTCTAATAACTAGCAAGTATCTTGAGAGTGCGTTTAGCGCCTCTTTACCGTCTTTCAACTGTGCACATGCTGAGGAACACGGTACAGTATAAGATGTTGTAATATGCATACGAGAGAGGTACTCGAGTAGGTGTCACCGATGTCTGTTCAAAGAATAGAGTGAAGCTATTCAAAGCTCAGAATTCTTGCCAACAGTATCAACAACAGCGAAAACGTGTCGGGTGCTCATGATTACATACGGTTTGCGTCGTACCCACGTCCCTGCGATGGACTACCCTCCACCATAAAGCCAGATGCGCCCCGAGACCTATCCATCTGCTGAAGCAGCTGCAGATATTGCAGGATCAAGAGTACAGCGCAGAGGGGCCAACCTCTCTAAGAAAGAGAACCAGAACGGCCTCCTCACGTCATTGCAGGGCATTCAAGTGCTGCGGGCAATCAGCACGCTTAGTATCTTGACAACCATCTCTAGAGCTCTCACTCCTGCCCAGGAGCGCATACAATCTGATCAGAGTCAGCCCGAATTCATCACATAGGGCCACGCTGGTTATTAGCAGGTGGGTGAGCGTTTCCCAATAGCGCGAACCTAGATCGCACCAGTATGACATTGCTGAAATTGAAAGTCTGAAGGTCTTCTAAGACGCGTCGACTTGGTATAAAGTCTGATTGATAAACCATGAATCAAGAGGGTGGATGAAAGGAAAGGTTCACTTTTAGTGAGGATGCCAACACCTCCAGCTCGATTTTCGCAGCCAACACACGTCTAGCAAAGTGCCCCTGTATGGACTAGTTTATTCTTAAGCAAGCTCAACTTGGCGACAGGATAATAAATTTATATGCACAGCTCATGAAACCCTTTGCACATGGAATATTATTTATTCCATGCTGAGCGCTAGCTGTAAGCTGCTAGTGCAGAGTCAGAAGCTGGCAGATTATGCTCTTTGCTGTCATTATTATTCTTGCAGTCATCATCATATTTGAAATCATTATAGGTAATATTTAGGACATGATTCGCGTGACCCTATTCAGGTCACAAAATACTGCGTCGCGCGACAGTGTGTCACGGGCGTAGGTAGTATTGTTTTCAACTAGCTGTCCTGTATAAACGAGTATCACAAGCTTAGAGAAACAAATAAAAGACAGAAACATGAACCCTCTCTCCTCCCTTTTATCAACTTTTCTGGACATACGTCAACACTTTTGACTTTTTCCGTACCTTGGTTCAGACAGATGTAACCTTGTTTAGACCTTTGGTTGAGGGCATTGCCGATAACCAAGACCCAGGCCATAGCCTGTGACAAATACCCCCCTCCCCACCAAAGACTATAGGTCTCAGCTGCCGCCGGTTAATAATTCCGCCGGCGA
>NW_027396188.1:0-33928 GCF_047715535.1 Aspergillus foveolatus | reverse complement strand
TGAATGACCGGCGGGACTGGGCCGGCGATTGCTAGTGGCAGTGGTAGCCCTAACCCGATACCTCAGCCCAACCTAGCCAGCATACCCCGGCCCCAGTGCATTATTGCATCCCCGCACGATCAGAAAGAATGACATCCCATGCTTGTTATTGGGACCATGGATCTCTTGGACGACGTGCTGATAGTATGATGTAATCACAGGCCCCAGACATCCACTATGAAGCCTCCACAAATCTCTACTACATGTACTATTCCGTCTCAACGCTTGGGTCTCGCGACAGTGTCATCGGCGTCGCAACCAGCCCAACCCTGCAGCCCAACTGGACCGACCACGGCGCCATCTTCAGGTCCCAAGCTGGCGGAAACTACAACGCCATCGACGCCAACTGGGCGTCGATCGGCGGCTCGCCAATCCTCACATTCGGCTCGTACTGGAACGGTATCCACCAGCTCCCGCTCGCAGGCCCGCTGAGCCTTGCGGACGGGGCGACCCCGACCCAGATCGCATATAATAGCTCGGGCAACCATGCAATCGAGGCGGGCTTTGTGTTTTATAGACGGGGCTGGTACTATTTGACCTTCTCAAGTGGGCGGGCAGGCAGCTACGATACGAATCCGCCGGCGACGGGAGAGGAGTATCGTATTGTCGTCTGTAGGAGTGCGAGTGGCACCGGTGATTTTGTAAGTATTTGGTCTTATCTCTTTTCTTTTCTTTTCTTTCTTCCCTTCTTTCTTCCCTTCTTTCTTCCCTTTTTTTTTAGTTTTTTTTTTCAGGTCGCTAATCGTTTCCCGCTGCGCAGGTCGACAAGAGTGGCCGCTCCTGCCTGACCGACAACGGAGGCACGACAATCCTCGCTTCCCACGGCAACGTATACGGACCCGGCGGCCAGGGCGTCTTCGAAGACAGGTCCCGCGGCTGGGTGCTGTACTACCACTATGCGAATCCCGACATCGGCCTCTCGACGAGCCAGTACCAGTTCGGATGGAATGTGCTGCAGTGGGCGGACGGGTGGCCGAGTGTCTAACGCCGTTCTTTATCACCCTATTGAGGTATATCTGCGCTTGAGGGGGCTGGTCTGGTTATGCAAATATCTAATTTGTTTCTGCTTATATCCGGGATGGACAGGACTGCGTGAGTGAGTGTGGTTTTGATACCCGTACCCACCTACCTATATTGTTCATACTACAAACCCAAGTACATAGTGTACTTATCTGTGCTGCTGTTGATATTTGGTTGCATCGCATCGCATCTCTCGTGTACATAGTTACAGAGCCCCATCAATGCCGCTGCTCTCTGAAGTAATGACTTGGCTGTGATCCAGTGACGGGAAGTCGTCCGTCAATATATATTGGCTTTAATGAACCAGCTCAGCGAGTCCGGCCACCGCGTGGCATTCACGCTTATATCTAAGCAGTGATAGCATTGTCTAGTTGAGCGAAAATGACTTCCTCTTACGGTCATCACAGTGTAGGGTTAGGGCCTCCCGAGCACTCGTGCCGGTGGGAATGTCTGTCTGCGCTGATATGTATTCTGCTTTATCCTAAGTACCTCCAACTAAGGAAACACTAAGGGAAGGAAAGGGGCGTGCCTCACAAAGCGCTGCTGGTCAGGAAGGAGACTGGGAATGAGCTGATATCATGATTCAGGGTATAAGCCCTAAAAAGCACGGTATGTAGGTATCTTGGCTCCTACTGGCTCCTAGGTATAAATTTAACTTGAGTAAGATTCGGGTTTCTGTCCAGTACGTGCCAACTCTCCAGGCCTGCGAATTGACTCACTATCAGGAGAGGATGTCCCATTCTCACTACGCCTCAGCCAATTTCAATCACCCATTGCGCGCAGATCGAAAGAGGTTCTCAATCCACATCTTCTGATAAGAGCCGAATCCGCGCATGCTTTTGTACTTATTTTTAAAGTCTTCCTTCTCCAAGATTTCAAGAGTCTCAGCCGAATGCAGCGGCCTATATAGGCCCCCCTCTGCTTCTTCCTCCGCCTGACGATATCTCGGCTCCAGAAGTGAAAGTCTCGTATGCGATGTCTCCCCGGCCCCTAGTTCCCCAAGTACAGACCGCATATGCCTCTTGCGATGCGGATGCCTCATATAATCATTCTCCCTCCGCAGCAGCTCGAATGCAACCTCTTCTGCTCTTCCCAGTTCCATCTTCCCGCTCTGGTTTCTAGCCAGAAGCAGTCGTTCATACCTTATCTCCTCGATTGCTAAATTCACATCCCTCCATTCGAAGCATTCATTCCAGTACTTTTTAAGCCGGTCTTCATCGGGCACCATAACAAGCTGCGCCATCCAGTGCAGATCCGATGGCGCGGGTAGATAGCCCAGATATCGCTTCACATGGAGAAGGATTGTCTTCCATCCGTCTTTTCTCAGGCTCGACCAACATTCCCACCGGAAGGTCGTCTTGCACCCAGGGAACTGGCAGCACGCATTCGCCTTGTCATCCTTCCATATCCTGAGGATATAATCCGCGGTAGTATCATCAAATTCTTCCTGTCCCATCTTGCGGCGATACTCCTCCCTCAATTCCTCAGTTGAAGGCGTGTTGTTCCCAGTCTTCGACCTGGAAACAGACTCGCAATAACTCTTGACAACCAAGTCATCACCAAGCCTCGTATGCGGACATGTGGGGATGTCGAACCCGCGCAGGATCCGCGCAATCTCGGCCCTGCTTACTCTAAGGTCGAAGCCGGAGCCCTTCTCATTTGGGGTTGAGTCGAAATCAATGTCAGGGAGTGACAGGATCTCGTACGAGGCGCAGACGGCGAATTCCCGGTCATTTATTACCCCCTTGCGTCCAAACCGGATGATGGAGCCTGAGTTCAACCGCGGCGGTTTGCTATTGCTGGAATATGGCCGTGGCAACCAATAGTCCTGGTTAGTTGCGTCTTGGTAGCTAAGGAAATGTTCAGGCTCGATGTAGAGACTTTTCCGGGTAGTTGTACATTTACGGATGACTGGGGAGTGGGAGAGTTCGTCGATGTTGAAGTATTTGTGCCTGTGGACAGTGTGGCACCCAGCGCAGTAGGCATGGTCTTTGAAGGTGACGCCGTCGCGGGCTAGGGCTGAGCGAAGGACAATTATCTTATTCGTATCTAGGGGAGGGCAGAGAGGTGCGAAGGTATAGTTGAGGTAGCGGCAGGATAGAGAGAAGATATGTTTTGATGGAGGAGGTAGGAGGTCAAAGATGGAGAGGAGGAGTTCTGTTGGGAGGGAAAGGAGAGTGGTCATTATGTTGTAATTTGGACAGGACTATTGGATATCCCTATTCGGGTTAAATATGCTATAGCCAGGGTCTAATATCAGCTTCAATTCTGATGCCTATCATTTGAACACCTTGTCATGAAGTAGGCAGTTGAGGCTGTGTCCTATGACTCTATTGAATCTAAACTAGAACAGACCGCTCACTATACGAGATGGTGATCCCTATACGCAGGGTGGAAATGTTAATTCAAAGCATAATCATGATAATCATTGACTTAAAAGAGTGACTAGGACGGACTATGCACTGCTTGCTGGCTGATCGACTTAGGCAGCCTTCATACAAGAGCTTCTAGGCAGAAGCCACCTCCAACCGGTGAAAACCGCCTTCAGCAGCAACCTGCTCCTGCAATTTGGCCATCCGCTTCTGATCACCGAGCGGATCAGTCGAATCCTTGTCCAAAGTCCAAGACAGATACTCGTTCGTGTAGTTCGGCACGAACTCGGCATCCAAGATTCCCAACCGCTTGCCGTAGTTCGTAACCTTGTTCCAGTCGCGCTGAACGTTCTTCAAGTCGCGGCTGAAGTAGGCAAAGGAGCGCTCAAAGATTTTTCTGTTGACAGGAGTCCCCATGATGGGCTTCATGTCAACGTACTCCTCGTACGCCCTCGCCGGCTCATTAAGGACATAGTCAGTGGCACGCTTAACGGCGTTCATGAACTTTTTAACCTTTTCAGGGTTCGCCGCAATGAAAGCATCATTGGCAATGTACAGGATCGAGCAAAAGCAGCAGCATCCCAACTCGGCTAGCTGGTCAATGCGGAGCATCTGCACGTCTGTACGGGGACGGTTCTGCGACGCGAGCCACTCGGCCAGCTCGACCATCTGAACGTTCTCGAGGCCGATGCCGGCGTCGATGGTGCCGTTGATAATAGCCTTTGTCACGTTCATGCCGCAGCGGACGGCGGTGTAGTCGTCGGCCGTCATGCCGTAGTACTTGGTGAGTTCGTCAATTTGGATCTTGCCGAATTCGCCGACGTAGCCGATCCTCTTGCCCTTCAGGGAGCGGAAATCTTCGGTGATTCCGCTGTCCTTGAGGTAGACAACTCCAGTGAACGGCTCGTCGAGGAGGGAGCCGATAGATGTCACGGGGAAGTTGCGGGCTTTGGCCTGCAGCAGGTTAGTCATGTTCCTAGAACCACGGCGATTGTCATACAGCAAGAGTGTGAATCATGGCCTTGAAGCCCATGTCAACCTTGCCACTGCCAATGATCTCAGTGACATCGGATGGGTCGTTCGGCTCGAGCAGAGCAACCTTGAGACCTTCCTCCTTGAAGAATCCCTTGCTCTGGGCGAGGTACAGGGGGGCGTGGTACGGGGTCGCGTGCCTAAGCAAGACGACACCTTAGCACTATTCTCGCAGGGAACAAAGATAAAAGCAAGCTATACCAGTTAGTCAAGAACGTGATCTTGTCAGTAGACATCTTGGCAAATTCCGATCAGATAGGATCAGATCGGGATGACTAGAAGTTGTCAGCATGAGAGACTATGCTCTCTTCCTTTCGAAAGGGGGCAATCAATGCAACGCATGTCCTTTCGCTAGTATTATCTAGATCAAGTTATGACAGTATAATCTCAGAACGACCGGGTTTGACCCCGGCCGAACACCTGTCATGCGGATGCAGTGACTGTTTGGATAATCTGTACGATACCTTGACCCGTCTGAACCCATAGCGAAAGTCCGTCACATTATGGCTCCGTACCAATCAAAGTTGGTGGTGGCTTGATCGAGATTCTGAATGTGAGGATTGAGAAGAGTGCAGCTGGGAGGGAAAGAGGAGGAAGAGGGGTAGCAATAAATACCCCGCTGTCACCCCCACCGCTGACTTCATACAGGTTAGTAACCACTAAAAGCCGATCACCGCGTCTCACTGAGCTAAAAAACTCAGGGTCCGTCATTCGTTGGCCGGGTTCAATCGGAAGACTGCGATCCGCAATCACAAGACAATGTGCAGGGACTGTGGCCTGCCCAGCCCGATATCGGTAAGTTTTCAGATGTGAGTGCTGAGCTTCCTTTAAGCTTGGTTGTGGATCCGCAAGTGATGAATAATGGATAGTATAATTTGAGGCATATAAAAACAAATGTACTAGGCTGGAACTCCAGCTTTGTTCGAAGCAATATGAACAGACAGGACATTACAAGTATGCTAACAGGCGAGTGCGAACAAAGAATAAACCCCATGCTAGCTGGATTGACCCCCGTTTATAGATATCCGGTCAAGAGGTGAAGACGGTCGGTCGGACTTCTTCGTCCGAAGGGTGAGAGGGTAAAAGTGGTCTTCCGCATCATCCTCCTCGCTTGTGCTGATACTGAATTAGCTCGAGCTTCCTAGGTAGATGTGTACGACTTACGGAAGGCGCCATGCAACATAGTCTTCGGTCGAGAGACCCTCCTTGACTTCTTGCAGTGATGCGAAATCACCGGGCGTCATCATACCAGAGCGATCGCGTGGCGATCCGGGAACCGACAATGGTCGCGATATCTTCTGCTCTGTCCCGCCGATAACGTCAAAGTAATCTTCCTGGTTGTCGAAAGACGAGGGGTATGCTGCACGTAGTCAGTAAGCAAACTAAGAATAATCCGGGCTGCGAGAAATACCTCGTCGAAGAGCCAACTGCCGAGCTTTGACATATTCCAAGCCCATGCGCTTCCAGTCCAGCAGGTCGCTGAGACGTTCCGTGCGGTTACGTTGGTTGATGCGTTGCCGTCGGCTCTTAAGGGTGAAGTTGTACATAAAATCGGTCAGCTGGTTGACTGAATCGTCTACGCCCTTCATCCGGCGGTCCACAATGTAAATGCCGTAGTCCGAGGAGTTCTCAATAAGCTCCTCCATATAGCATCCGAAGCCCGAGAGATTGGTTGTAATGCTCGGAACTCCCATGACTGTACATTCCGCGGGGGTGTAACCCCAGGGCTCATAGTAAGACGGGAAGACTCCAAGGTGTGTACCACGAACAAAGTCGTCGTAGTCCAAAGGCAACACTGGGTTAGATGAGTTGAGGAATTCTGGATGGAAGACGATTTTGACACGATCAGAAGATTGATTGAAAAGCTGGACACGCCGGATCTGGTTAAGGATCGGATCCTCGGAGTCGTTGATCATGTTATGAGTAACGACTGGAGGAAGAGTATGACGTTTCATGGCGAAAAGCCTACGTCGCAGAAGGACGCGGTCTTGGCTGGTGATAAGGTCTTTCTCATCGGGCATATTGTCACCCTCCTTCCAGGCTAGACACCGCTCATACATGCGCTTTCCGATGCCTTGCTCGATCATATGAATCGTGTCACGGAGCGACTTGACAACCGCTTGGCCTTTTAGTGACTCGACAGTGAGCGACGAGGTCTGCGCTGGCATGATGATGAATGCTACAACGGTGGTCTTCGATCCGCTGGACTTAAGACGATGGTTGAGACGCGCCAACCCTTCGATAAACATGTCAACACCCTTGTTGCGAAATTCGTATCGACCGGATGTAAATACGTAAAGAGTATCGTCAAAATCAAAGTCATTGTGCCCATAGAAATGCCCTCTGACAAATTCATTGATCTTCTCTTTTGACTGGGAGTGCAAGTTTTGGAACTCATGAACCGCCGAGAACTTCTTGACATTCAGTCCGTTGGGCAGGACACCGTCTGGTTTCCGCTTGAGGAGATGCTCACTCTCAAAAGCAGTGATGTGGGAGACGGTGGTGAACACATCTGCCGAGTGTGCAGCAGCTCGTTCTATACAGTACCGATGGTAGATGCCTCGCTTACCAGCCTCCGCATCCACGTCAAAGTACTGCAGATTATTGTAAAAGTCAACCGAACCCGCACAGAGATATCGACCGAGTAGTGTCGCATGAGTAGTAAAAATAGTTGTTAGATCCATATGCCGTTTCTTGGTCAAAGGAAGAGCGACACCCGCGAGCCACTCGTGGAAGTGAGCGACAACTGCACGACGGCGCTCGTGAGCAATATACTGCTCCAGGTTAGTGGTTGAAGCCAATTAGTTGCAAAGAGTATGTACCTCGCCCAAGAACCATGCCACCAAGTATCCGAAAACAATCGCCTCATTTGTCTCATAGTCCGAAGCAGGGGAAGGAATGCCGGCAGTATTCCACAGATCGCCCTTCCATTCGTCCAAGTATTTGTACCCGGTGCCGGTATCTATGAGAAGCACACGCGGCGCACCCTCGATGAGCCAGCGACCGTAGACCATTTCAATGCCGCGCTCCTTCATCGACTGCATCGTCTCTTTCATCGCAGGACTAGACGGCGTGAGCTCCTCAACCTCCACAGCGGCAGAATTGCGGTTCAAGGGACCGATCAGAGTGTAGCGCTCGCCATACTCGGCGGTGGTGACGGGGGCTTTGGACTTGAGCACCGAGTAGATACCACCAACGCGATTGGCAACTTCAGTCGCAATCTCGAAGAGCATGTGGTTGCGGACATCGCGCCTTGGAGGGTCTTGGTCATCAGCCATGGTGACGGTATTTCTGAAGCTGCAACGATGAAGCTGCGCAGCGGCAATGTGGCCGAGATACTGAGGGAAGAGAGGAAAATGGAGGGAAAATCAAAGCGAGAAGTTCCCTTCGTGAAAAAAAGAGCACACAGGCAGGTTCAGGAGTGCGCTGCCTTGGCCAGACGTGTGGGGGAAATCGAAACTGGGTGGCGGGGAAACTGAGCTTGAAGCTGGGTCTAGACGGGAGGAACCTGGCCCTGGACAAGAATCTTGCTTCGGGGCGAAAAGTAAGCCTGAAAAAATAGAAACGTTTCTCTCGATTTCTGAGAAACACTCTGCTGAGACCAAAAACTGAGAGAAGAAATGAGAAGAAGAAAACGGGGAGCTGGCTTTAACCGGCAGAGGCGGTTGCACGGACTCCAGACCCTGGCTGTGGAAGGCTCAGTGACGATACCTTGGAGGGAATAGCAGAGCAACCCCTCCTCGAGCTGCCCAATAGTTAATGGTTAGATCACCCGACCAGTTGCCCATCGGCCTACATACATGAATGCAATGGATTGAGTGCTTGTCGTGCTTTCTTCGCGGAGGTGTTGCGCTGCACCTCAGGCGGATGGCCTTGCTCCGTACCGTTGGGATCTGAGCACATACCTACGGTTACGGTTCGGACGCGGCGTAGAGGACTTCAAATGTCTACAAAGCTGGCTACCGGGTTCCACAGCGGCAGAAATACGGAAATCTGAACCATACACCCATAGAGAGTTTCTCGTGTCGAATTGAGTTCCAGTGACTCTCCATGACGCCCTCCACAATGTCTGGGGAAGCTCTATGGCCGTGACGTCATGTCTCCAGTCCCACCTGTCAAGTAAAACCAATCAGTACACGCTCCTCCACAACACACCATTGAAGATCACTATTGCTGAGGATCACTACTGGGAAACTGGCAACTGGGATTACTGGCTCCAAGCGTCCAGATACCGAGCTTGAAAACACCCGGTGGGCGATAGTGCGAGCCAGGCAAGGCCAATTGGAAAATCACCTGCCACTTGCTTCATACTTCGATATTATGCAGCCAGATATGCATAGCCACGGACTTCGTGGACTTCGTGCACTTCGCGGTATCCAGCATGGGTAATAGTATAAGCAATGAACGCATGAAGAAGTCTGGTGGAGTTCATATACATCTCATACATTTTACGCCTGACTCCGAAATCAACTTAGGAGCGGGCAGCCAGCTAGTGCTGCTTCTCCCGCAAGCTCACATTACTATGCGTACTAGGGGTTCTCACGAGCCCCGGCCTACCAGTGCTGCTACCAGGACTAGCTAATGAGCTCTGCCAACTTGGGCGATTGCTCATGCCTGGGTATAGCAAATCTGGAGATAACAAAGCCGGCGACAGTCGCGGATTATCCAGGTCCGAGATCTCAACATCGCTATCATCACTCTCAGTATCACTCGCAATGTGTAAGCCACCGTAGTACTCCTCCCAGTTGTCTTCCTCGTCCCCGTCCCGGTGGCCGGGATACAAGTAGCGGTACCGGCGCAGCCAGACACATCGACAGCTCCGGAGGCAGATTGCCCAACAGCGACGGCCGAAGAAGTAGATGCAGGCACCGAGTCCTATTGCCGCGCAGCAACTCGCGAAAAAGATGACTTCAAAGTGATCTGTTTCGGCATCGCTAGATTGCTGAGGTGGATGGTTTGAGTGGACTATCGTCGCATTGAAGGGGAGGATAGCTGACGTGCCGATGATTTGGCCCTCCTTGTCCAGTGCGCGAACGCGGAGGTACGGTTGGTTTGTATGGAACGGTATGTGGATGATGGTTTCAAACCCACTTTTTGGGACCGTAGTGATGGCCGAGAAGTAATAATCTGTCTTGCCGGAGCTTGGATGATCGTCGGGCTCGAATTCGTCCGGCTTGGTATTGTGAATGGGAAGCGCGACTCGTGCGCCCTCAAGGACCCAACTCCTGACCTCCGTCGCGCCATTCCAGCTAACAGCTGCCTCGTGCCCGTTGATCTCAAAGGCCGGTGTCGTATCCGGTTTGCCTATCCAGGGATGTTTCCTAACGCGATACGAGGCCGGGCTTCCGGTGCCAAAGCTAGATATGGAGCCGAACTGGGTGTGGCACATGGGGACACCCATCTTGCTGAACTCGGTCCACGCTGCGCCATTGCGGCCGTAAGAAACAAGGATATGTCCGTTATCCAGAACCTGGACAGAGCCATCTGATTGAGGTTGCGATTCTGGAGTGACCCCAGCGTGTCCGAATGCGCGAAACTCGCTGCGCAGCGAAACGTTCCTGCTTGACTGGTCCACGTCGATGATGAGGCCTCGATTGACTTTGTCTCCGGGGGTTGTATTATCTAAAAGCGTGATTGCTTTGTCGTCGTCGTGGAAGCGCGCATCATGTGGCCATGCGAATGTCGATGCCCTTCCTGTGGATAAATCATAGAAATCGGTGTGATTCCCGCCGAGTCGCCAGATAATCTCGCCAGTACGTCCATCGAGATATGTGAGGTAGTCGGTGTGAAGAGCCGATATGAGATAATTGCCCTTGGCGTCTTTATCAATGCTGTGGAGGTGGAAGAAGTCCCAGGGGTTGCCGTAACTCCAGCCTGGGCTGCCAGACGGCTTCTCGACATCTGTGAAATTGAAATGCTCTGATGCGCGCCACTGAAACAGTACTTTGTTCGTCTCAATGTCAACTTCCACAAAGCGACTGTCCCAGATCCAGCCCCTCTCTGGCCCACGGACCGCGCGCAGATCGGCTGAGACAACGTCGTGAACGGTGAAGAGCGCCGTGTCATTGCGAGTGATCTGGAATTCATGCCAATCGGTAAATGCACTGCTTGGGCCACGGATCTGATAGCGCTCAATGTATTGCTGATCGAGCTGGTCCGGTTTAGTCAAATGAAAAATAAAATAAAGGCATGAGAGAATCATACCATGTGGATTGTACCATCGCCATGACCATCGACCTTGTCATCTCCCTCCCAGAATGCGAGATACTGATTCCCCTTGTACTCCTGAACATCTAGGTTATATGCGGCCCCATAAGTACTAGTTTCAGTCGTCCACACGAGCTCTCCCTCTTGATCAAGGATTGTCGGGCCGCGCGCTGCGACGCCCTCCCCGCGGGGAGAAAGAAATGTGTATAGACCATCTTTGCAAGCTTTACTGTTGCGAACAGAGTACGTAGATGTGCCGAAGACGGAAGAGGTGCGATAGAGCTCTGTAGGCCACGGGTCGGTGGGTTCCGAGACCCTGAATGCGCCCGCGAGATTAAGCAAAGCTGTTATTGCTAATAATGGGCGCCACATGATGAAACATTTGACGACATTTGAGGTGTACGGAGGAGGTGGGCAAAGGCGAGGAAATTTTAGACAATGGGTCGAGTGCCGGAGCTCATATACTTGTTACAGGAGTATACGTAACGGGGTGTCAACGCGATATTTTTAGTTAGAGCGACTTGCTGAGAGGCCGACAGAATAGGGGATCGACAGGGTTGAAACGTGAAACCTTCCAGCGACTCCTAAACCCTGAACGGCGCAAAGCCTGGGACCATGGGGTTAAGCTTTGGACATCCAGAACCTTTGGTATTTAATGATAAACCAGAAATAATTCTTGTCGCGCAAATTCAAGCTACAAGATATCATGACTTATTCTTGGAGGGATACATAATCTGTGTACAAATCCACTTTTGTTGCTCAAAAACACTCATGAAATCCGAATTAATATTTTTAGTCTATTCTGCGAGGTATCTCAAAATGGCATCCTGTACTGCCTATTGCTTATTTACTGCGCTTGTAGATCTTGCCGAGGAATGCCTCGAAAACCTCCTTCTTCAACCCTTCAGTCTCGTCGACAGCCGCAATCTTCGTCTTGAGCTCGCCCACAATCTTCTCTTCGTACTCCTTGTAGACGGATTCGAGGTCCAATTCCCGGAAAATAGCCTTGACCTTGGCCTCTTGCTCAGCGTCCTTACGACCATAGGCAGCGTCGAGCACCTTGCGCTGCTCGGCGCTGCAGCGCTGCAGAGCCTGGTTCACCAACCAAGAGCACTTGTTGTCCTGAATATCTGTTCCGATCTTGCCAATGACCTCGGGGTCGCCGTACGCATCAAGGTAGTCATCCTGGACCTGGAAGTATTGACCGAGAGGAATGAGGATATCGTGAGCCTGACGGAGGTTCTCAGGGGTAGCGAGCTGAAGGTAGTGGAGGGCCAGGGCAACCGGGAGGTAGAAGCTGTAGTAGGCGGTCTTGTAGGTGACAATGAACATGTACTTCTCCATGGAGAAGTTGTCGAGATCGACCTTGTCCTCGGGCGCGGTGATCAGATCGCACAGCTGGCCCAGCTCCGTCTGCCAGGTGGTCTCATGGAACAGCTCAATAAAGTCGACGTAGGCAGGGTGTGAACGGAATTGCTTTTTCAGGATAACGTAGATACCGGATTCAAGGAGGAAAGCGTCGTTGATGGCAATGAGACCGACCCCCTGGTGGCGGTACCAGCAGGGCTGGCCGCGACGGGTGATTGAGCCGTCCATAAGGTCATCGCTGACGAGGAAGAAGGCCTGAAGCAGCTCGGTCAGCCACCCAAGCGTAGCAAGGTCCTTGTATTGTTCCTCGCTCAGTTCCTTCTGCAGGAGGGCTACGCCGGTGTCGGGGACAGAGAGACCGCGGTTGAGCTTGCCACCAGGAACGTTGGTGTGAATGGCCTATAGACCAAATAATGATCAGTAACCTGGACCAATTAGAAGCCATTTAGTCATGATACCTTGCTGAACCAGTCCTGAGCATTTTGGGGCAGGTTGTATTTCCTCGCATGGTCAAGCATGGCCTCAGCCAGGGAGGGGAAGACCGCCTCGAAGGCAGCGCGGCTTGTAGTAGAAGGCATTGCGGAGTATGCGGCGGAAAGAGAATTCAGAAATCAGGGCACAACCAGCGCAATTGAGCAGACACCTGTGGTTTAGCGGTGGATGTCAGACAGGACGGAATCTCTGGACTATAAGATAAAAGTCAGGACGACGATCCCTTTGTCTGCGACCGGGGTGCCGGAGTAAGTCGAAAAAGGAGTACGAAGTCTACCGAGTAGCCCCAGTACCTGGCACCTGGCTGCCCCGCCAAGCTCCGTTTTGCATTGTTTGTTTGTCGCGTGGCCCAATTGGGAAATCCAGGCTTTCTGCCGGCAGGTGCACGTCCGATAAACAAGGTCAGTCGAGCGAGCAGGCTCTCTTGTCGAATTTATATGCTGACGAAGCTGTGACAGGGCACAGGGTCGCGTCACTGGCTTAAACATGGCCTCCAATTTCTCCGAAGATAATATCAAGGAGCTCAAATACCGCCTGGAAGCCGCAGCTATCCAATGCTCCGAGCGATGTCTTTATCAGTCCGCAAAATGGTAGACTTTCCATCAGTCCTTTCGCTCCTCGCTGCTTGCTCAGTAAATATACTCACAGGGCGGCCGAAATTCTTGACTCTATCGTCCCAATAGACAACTATGACACCGATCCAGACTCGCTTATGGACGTTACCGATCCGCGACCGCAGAATCCCTACCTACGAGCCCAGGATCCGGTGGAAGCTGCGCTTGAAGCTCAAGAGCACCATAAATACCTCCTAGCAAAGTCATATTTCGACACTCGCGAATACGATCGATGCGCCTCAGTGTTCCTCCCCCCGGCAATATCGCCCGTCTCATTATCAACATCGTCGCCGAAATCAAAACTCAAATCATCACTAAGGAACCGTAAATCACAGGGCTCTCCACACACTGGGTCGAAAGACAACGATTTGAAGAGGAGTCCATATCCAAAACTCAGTCAGAAATCGTTATTCCTCGCATTATATGCCAAATATCTCGCCGGGGAAAAGCGAAAGAATGAGGAAACGGAGATGGTTCTAGGCCCGGCGGACGGCGGTGCGACTGTCAACCGAGAGCTTCCAGATCTTGCCCGTGGATTAGAAGGCTGGTTTGCGGAGCGTCAGGAGAAGGGTGTTGAAGATCAAAACCACGGATGGCTCGAATATCTGTACGGAGTCATCCTCATCAAAGGACGAAACGAGGAGGAAGCGAGGAAGTGGCTAATCAGGAGTGTCCATCTGAACCCTTTCCACTGGGGTGCGTGGCAGGAGTTGAACGATCTGCTTGCAAGTACAGAAGATGTTCGTTTCTCGACTTCCGCCTGGCGTCCTGATACTGACCGCGTACAGTTGAAGCAAGTCGTTGAACACCTACCGCAAAACATCATGACTCTCATCTTCCACGTCCATTGCAGCCAGGAGCTGTATCAAGCCACGGAGGATACTTACCAGACCCTATCTGAACTTGAGAATATTTTTCCTACCAGCGCCTTCCTCAAGACGCAGAGAGCCCTACTCTACTACCACTCAAAAGGTACATCTGCTCTATCTGCGTCGCAATGGCCGCTAACTTTGCTGCAGACTTTGAAGAAGCATCTCACATCTTCACGGACATCCTAATCACATCTCCCCACCGCCTCGACAGTCTTGACCATTACTCCAACATACTCTACGTGATGGGGGCCCGGCCGCAACTAGCCTTCGTAGCCCAAGTCGCGACCGCCACAGATAAATTCCGCCCTGAAACATGCTGCGTTGTCGGGAACTACTATTCCCTCAAATCCGAACACGAAAAGGCGGTTATGTATTTCCGCCGCGCTCTGACCCTAGACCGCAACTTCCTTTCCGCCTGGACGCTCATGGGCCACGAATACATTGAGATGAAAAATACCCACGCCGCCATCGAATCCTATCGCCGTGCCGTCGATGTCAACCGCAAGGACTACCGCGCCTGGTACGGTCTCGGTCAGGCCTACGAAGTCTTAGACATGTCTTTTTATGCCCTCTTCTACTACCAGCGCGCCGCGGCGCTTCGCCCCTACGACCCCAAGATGTGGCAAGCCGTAGGTTCCTGCTATGCAAAGATGGGCCGCATCGAGCAGAGCATCAAAGCTCTCAAGCGCGCCCTCGTCGCAGGCTCATACTACGCCGAAGATCCCTCGCAGCACGGCGGGCGCAAAATTCTCGACCCGGAAACACTCTATCAGATCGCTACTCTCTATGAACGTCTCGAGGACGAAGAAGAAGCAGCCGCTTATATGGAACTCACATTGCAGCAAGAAACAGGTGGACAGCCAGATGAAGTATCCGATGTATCTGATAGCGAGATCGAAGACGACCAGTCAGCTACAGCTTCAACCTCTGGAGCCAATCAGCGGCGCGCAAGGAGACGCCCCAACGATGACGAGGAGGCATACCACGGCACAGGGCCAACGGCTACAACTTCAAAAGCGCGGCTATGGCTTGCCCGATGGTCTTTAAGGCATGGAGACTTGGAACGTGCGGATCAGCTCGCAGGGGAATTGTGCCAGGATGGTGTGGAGGTTGAAGAGGCCAAGGCGTTGATGAGGGATGTCCGGGCGCGAAGGGAAGCGGGTGCATGATCTGTTTTCTCCGGATTTTTTGTCATTTTCAACTTCAGCTTTTTGCGACGCATTTCCTCTACATTGCTCTGAAAATTGTGTCGTTTTCTCGGCGCATTGACAAATAGCGCGGCGTTTCTTGTTGGCCGGTGGGCATTTATGCTTGATACCATGATTATTATGTTTGCGAGTGGTATACTTTGCAGTTTAGGTCATGAAATGATGGCATTGTCATCTCCTTTAGATATGACTCTTAAGGATGGGATAAGACCTGGAAATTTTATCGGCCATTGCTACAAGAAGACCATAAGCTGTAACGAGGATATATGGATGAGGATCTAGACAAGTAGGAGATTAAAAGCATACTGACTTAGAGTAAGTGATGATCATCCTTAAATCGTTATCAATCTT
The DNA here is from genome assembly GCF_047715535.1 of Aspergillus foveolatus. NCBI lineage: Eukaryota > Fungi > Ascomycota > Eurotiomycetes > Eurotiales > Aspergillaceae > Aspergillus > Aspergillus foveolatus. Next base: position 18,353 of record NW_027396188.1, on the reverse strand, counting down.
ACATATAGTGAATGCAGACCTATTTACGCGTACCAATGGATTCGAACGTCGGCCAATGATAATATGAAGCCAAAGGCATCATGCATGATTCTAAAGGTTCCACACCATGCAGCATGCCATAGTCTGACAAGAGGTTCTATTCAATCCATGTTATATCACCTGAACAACGCAGATTATCCAGACTACGAACCAACGCGAACCAGAGGTCTAATGGAGCTAAACTCCCCAAGAACCAAGACCTGCTTTCTATCAAACGATATCCTAACATCGGGTATAAACGCAGATACGGGTACTAGACTCCGTCCGAGGGCTGTGTTTAGTTGGGTCCGTCGCGTGGTAGTGGTAACAACGGAGTTTCCGATTAGGTGTTCAGCATCCAAGGGAGTGCTGGGAAACTGATCAACAGGTTCTCTGGATAGGCGACATTTGTCGATATCCCAGGCTATACAGGCGTAGAAATAGACTCGGCTGATTTTATCCCAGGTCTTGCGAAGGCAAAATATATGGTTTTTCCAGTCGATGACCAGGTTTAGGAAGTTTGAGTTGAGAAGGAAGATCCGGCCTTTAGGGTTGTGACTGCATGGAGACGCGGTGAATGCGTTGGAAATGTGTTTGCTTAGTTCGAGCAATGTCGGGCCTAGAGGGTCTCTGGAAATGTTTGCAAACATAATTCCCAAGGTGATGTTTTCGGACGCCGGAAAGAGGTTTGATTTCTCTGGCCTTAGTCGGCGGCTCTCAAAATTCAACATACGAAGGAACTCTTCGAGGGTGTGGGAAACGTTCGATAGACCGTGCTGGACTTTCGAAGCAGTTCCGGGGTGGATATAGATAGGTATTTTGGTGAGAGGTGATCTGGGAGGTTCTTCAGGGTCTGCTTTTCGCTCGCTGGCCGAGACTAATTGAATGTCGGTGCTAGTGTGATCGCTTCGTGGAAGACCTCCTTTGGTTGCGAGGTATTGTGCGGAAGATGTGACTACCAAAGCTGGATTAACCACTTCTGTCACTAGTTGGGCGCTGTCGGATTCTTTGTAGGTATTTTTGGCGCATGATTCAGACGCAGATGGCGATGCTTTTCGTTTTCTAGCATTTCCCTGTGACGAGAGATTGCTATTGTTTGCCAAAACGTTGCTTCCAGATGATCCGTTTGATGAACTCGATGGCGAACGATCAATATATATGGGGATAGCCTTTGCGGAAGCAGGAGAGCTAACGGTAGACACGCTTTGTGACTCATCTGGACAATAGCCTGGCTTAGATGTACCCGACCTGACGCGGTTCGTCCATTCTGCTTCCTCATCGAGCAGCTCTTCCGAAGGAACGGATGTCGCCGTCTCAGCTAGAACCTGTAACTCTCGAAAGGATGCAGCATCTTCGATTAACCGATCTGAATGGATCTTCAGAATCCTGGGGAAACGGATTGTATAATATCGAGCGCCTGATGGCTTCTCAAAACCACTTCCCATCACTTCAACAACAAATGGTGTCTTGAAGACAACATCTATTGTTGGCATGCCCGGCCTTATGTCTCCAATGATCACTCCATCGCCAGAATCTACACTTCGGGCGCTATACTTGCCAAAGCTGTTGAGGATTTGCATGTTTGCCCGGCTTATGCCATGCTGGTCGATCACATCTATGATGCGGAACCTAGGTTCGGTATTGGACTGTAAAATAGCCTCCTTGTTTTCAAGACAACCCACAAAGAAGTGTGTCCACGTTTCCTTCTTTGCGAGTCCAAGCATAGTTGCATCACGAGCATTGTATGCTGCACCGACTAACACAAGATCTACTGTATCGCCCAATCCTGGGATGTAATCCTTTTTGAGCTTGATCCAACGGCCTTCGCAACCAACCCCGGGCTCCACCAGGATGGGAAAATATGGGTCCTCGCACCCTTTTAGAATGAAGCCTTCCCAGCGTTCAGCAATTCCCTTAGAAAAAAGCGTCTCGAGTTTGGCTTGACCGTCTGAGCGGGAGAAGTCAATGATACGCTGGTCAGCGATATCAGAAACACCCGAGATTATTTGTACTGTATTCTTGAGGAGCAATCGCCTTTCTCGATGCGGTTTTCGTAGCAAGATGTTGTCATCGAGGACAAGTATATCGAAAAACACCACCATCAAGCATTCATATGGCTGCGGTCTACTCCTGTTAGCAACAGCATGCAGAGGTCTCGCTGGGTAAAACTGACGGAGAATCGCTTTCCGTTCCAATAAAAACGCCTGACCTTGAGACGAATTTACGCAGCTTATGGAAGGGCATGATGGTTTTGCGCTTGTGACTCCAAACAAGAAGCTCACCCTCCAGAATGCAGCGATATTTAAATCTGCAGTCATCCCTACCTATCCTCAAAGATTTTCGTATGGCTTGATGAACACCGGCCCTGTCAGAGGTGGAGTCTTTGCCGCTCTTAGAAAATATCTGAATGCAGCTTGATTGCTTCGAAAGGTCGATGTGTATCTGACAATACTCACCGTCATACTTCCTCTCAACACTCATCCTCCGCTGACCCACCATGTTGCGGCAGTGCTTAATACTTCGTGCCTTCAAGTACTCCGGCCTTCCGATCTTGATCCCAATCTTTGGTATGAGATGATGCAAAGCTATTTTGCCCAAGTCTCTCGCATATCCAATTTCAGGCCTAGGTGGAAAATGTATGATAGGTTCGGAGGAAAGCAACGTCACTGCCGCTTCAAATGAATTTTGGAAGAGCAATAGGTGCGGGAGCAGGAAATGGAAACTCTTCAGCGTCAACCTTTCCGGCAGCGTATCAGAGAAGTGAGTCTTGAGTATCATTCGCGTCAGCCACTTGGCGTCCCTGCTACTGAGCCGACGGTATAGAGGAGCGAGCGTCTCCTCTACATCAACCGCTGAACGCTGCTTCCTGACACTTGGCCCGGAAAATCGGCATCGCGAAGCGATGACATTCAATGCCGTGTCAATCTCCTCCACAGTCACCTCTTGGCCGCTGACAATATGATTTTCTGCTTGTCTCATCACGTTCTCCACGCATTGACCGAGGTCTGCTCCGCCAGATACACGCCATTTCTCGAGTTCCTCGCGTCGCGATAACCCGAGCAGCAAGCATCTGCCAATAATCCTGGCCAAGTTGGTATCTTTCAACCAGTAAACTCGGTCCGCTCGCTTCTCCGGGAACATGCAGGAAAGGAGCGCCAGTCGGTCGGTGTCAGGAGACCGCAGCTTTTTGTCATGCCGGGCAAACCACTGCGTAACAGTTCGGACATCTGGGTTTCGGTTCTTATTCTCGGTCGCTGCTTTTAGAACCTTGTTGCCCTCCAGGGACGAGAGAAGATCACATAGGTAAGTGAACTTGAACCCCATGTATTACGCCAGTATTGTCTGGGTTGCGTTTTAAACACGACAACGTCTCCGGTTTTGCGTATCTCTCATGGGAATGTTGGTTAGATATATATTCAGCCCACGCAGTCTCGAATCTCGAACTTGAAATCATTGATCGAAGCACAAGAGACTTTGAAAGAAACCTGACGCGAGCGGGGCAGGTAAAAGCGCACAGAACGCGACCTTGGTTCACGACAGCACGTGACTGATTTTGTGGTCAAGACTAGAAGGGACAAGGGCCCAGGAGTTGGAGGACTCGTATATGCTAGGTGAAATGTGTAGAATACAAGGGCACACTATGTAGATGCACTAGTCAGCGCCTGGACATTCAATTTTCACTATTTATTCAACATCCCGATGGTATAAGCTAAAAGAGATACCTGCAACGCCAGGTTCGGCCATAATGGACAAAAAAAATGCAAATACTGACCCAGCATTCACTCTAGAGAATACCTTGTTTCTGAAGACTGGTAGTCGTTAGCAGGATAACTGATGCACGGGAGATAAGGAGATCATACTCAAGGTAAATCCGCTCAGGCATCACATTGCCCTCTGCATCCTCCATCTGTACAACGTTGTCACGGAGCTCTCTCTCCTTCTTGCGGTCTTGCTCTAATTTCTCCCAAAGCCGTATGGCATCGTCTATCTTGGTGATTTCTCGGAAGAGGTTTGTGTTTGACGTGATGCCGAGACATTTCAGTCCGAATATATGCAACGCTTCGGAGAAATGTTTGTCGAATGCGCGACGGCCCATGTAAACATAGTTACCGCAAATCTCGCAAGAATATTCCACGCCCAGCCCATGTAGTTTGTAGAGCCAGTACGGAATAGGCTTGCCATCCCATGCGAGGGGAAGTTTGAGAGGATTGTAGATGCGATCTTCGCCTTCCTCATCCGACTCGTTGCCACGGTCACCCTTGGCGTCTTCGGTCTCTGCGAGCATAGCCTCAAGCTCCATTTGACGCTCACGCTCTGTCATACCTTGTCTCCGCTCAACATTGATCTTTGTTGCCTGACGCTCGTTGATGAGTACTCTTGCTAAAGAACGAACGCGGTGCTCGCGCTCAGCAACTGCTCGCTCTTTCAAGCGGTGAGCTGCCGATGGCCCGCTGGCGGACGGCGTAGGTCCTTCGCCCGAACCACCAGCAGCTTTACGGGCCTCGGCAGCCCGAATGTGCTTCTTGCCTGTTAAGTGATTCCTGTACACATTTTCGTTCTTGAACTCCTTCTCACAATCGGCGCACCATATACCCTCACCAGATCCCTCGGTTTTGGGGCCTGCTGTGCCATTGTTGATCTTCTCTTCTTCCCATCCAGGGACCTCATTCGCAGCCCACTGTTTCTCAAAATCCTCGTCGAAGCTAGCAAAGATCTTGCTCAAATCCTGTAAGGGCCTAGCTTTCTTGATGAATTCCTCAAGATAGTTTGCAAGCTCCCCTACATATTGGAAATATTTGTCCGAGAGCTTGTTGTTTCGTTTAATCGGTAATTTCGGGGGCGTGAAAGCATCGAATACGTCGAGATATTGTATGTATGATAGCCTCTTAACTCCCGGCAGGTTCAAATATTGGTCATGCAAGGTTGTGAGATCGAGGAACTGCCCGTATCCTTCTTCACCAGTAAACATCGTATCAACCTCCAGCCCCGTCGGTTCGCCCTCCCCTGGTTGGCGGCGCTTGTAGGCTCGCTCAAGGTTCTCAACTGGTTCATTCGGATACCGCTTGTGAAAGTCCTTGATTTCGTCTAGTCGTTTGTAGAATTCCTCGAACTGATCGCCGGTTGAGATGGCCTGGATTTCCTTCTCGCGTTGGCCTTCGGCATTCTTGTAGATATCGAGCAACCTCCTCGACTGATCATCAATGCGGTTTAAAAAATGCGCTATCTCATGGTCACGAGCCAGACGTTCGCGTATCTGTACGAGATTGCAATGGATTAGCGATGAGTAGACTGAGAAAAACCGTCAGGTCAGCTCACATTACGGGGTTCTTCTGCAACGCGGTCTGCTATAGCTTGTTCCAGCCTCTCCAAATCTTCGTGTATGAATCGCTGATCTTCGAGCAACATGATGTATCAGGTCTGATTCTCAATCCGGAATCTCACCAACAGTGTCGGCTTGAGGACATTGCCGCCGCTGTTTCAAGAGCTCTGCAGCGCGATCCATTCACGTGACCGAGGCGGTCGACCGCTCGGCGAAAAGTCGCGCGGCGAAATACTGAAGTCCTACCTCTCACCAACAGCACTCTATATTAAATCTTCTTTTACTCATAATCAGTAGTAAAAATGGCGGACGGAATTGACAGGCGAGCCGATGGTAAGTTATTATCAGTTAACACCGATGCGCAAACGCTAACGGCGCAAATTCAGACAAAATGGAGTTTAACACCTCCAAGGAGGTCACCGTTGCTCCCACTTTCGAGGATATGCATCTAAAGGAAAGCCTTCTTCGTGGTATCTACGCATACGGATACGAGTCACCATCAGCTGTTCAGTCCCGCGCGATCGTCCAGATCTGCAAGGGTCGCGATACAATCGCTCAAGCGCAGTCCGGTACCGGTAAAACGGCGACTTTCTCGATCAGCGCTCTGCAAGTCATCGATACCGTTGTTCGCGAAACTCAAGGTATGCAGGAAAATGACTGTTGCTTTTCATATCTAACATAGGGTAGCACTTGTTCTCTCTCCCACCCGCGAACTTGCGACTCAGATTCAGTCGGTCATCATGGCCCTTGGTGATTACATGAACGTTCAATGTCACGCTTGTATTGGAGGCACAAATATCGGTGAAGACATTCGCAAGCTCGATTACGGTCAACACGTTGTGTCTGGTACACCCGGCCGTGTCGCCGATATGATCCGGAGACGTCACCTGCGCACGCGTCATATCAAGATGTTGGTCCTTGATGAAGCCGACGAACTCCTCAACCGCGGATTTCGAGAACAGATTTACGATGTCTACCGTTATCTCCCCCCAGCCACGCAAGTTGTTGTCGTATCCGCTACCCTCCCCTACGATGTGCTTGATATGACGACCAAATTCATGACAGACCCCGTCCGTGTCCTCGTCAAGCGTGATGAATTGACGCTCGAAGGCATCAAGCAATACTTCATCGCTGTCGAGAAGGAAGAATGGAAGTTTGATACTCTATGCGACCTGTACGATACTTTAACTATCACACAAGCCGTCATCTTCTGCAACACCCGTAGAAAGGTCGACTGGCTCACGGACAAGATGCGCGAAGCCAACTTCACAGTATCAAGCATGCATGGAGAGATGCCACAAAAGGAACGAGACAGCATCATGCAGGATTTCCGTCAGGGTAACTCGCGAGTGCTTATCTCCACTGACGTTTGGGCGCGTGGTATCGATGTTCAGCAAGTTTCTCTTGTCATCAACTACGATCTCCCCACCAACCGTGAAAACTACATCCACCGTATCGGTCGAAGCGGTCGGTTTGGTCGCAAGGGTGTTGCCATAAATTTTGTCACGAGTGATGACGTGCGTATCCTGCGCGATATTGAATTATACTACTCTACGCAAATTGACGAGATGCCTATGAATGGTGAGTGCCGCCCCATGACCTCTCCGCGCGATTAAGGACTATGGAACTGACAAACATACAGTTGCCGACCTCCTCTCTTAAACCACCTACCTGTCTACTACGATCTTATTATACCTCGCGCACTTTGAAAATGCTCTCAGCCAACCAGTCAATCTTATCTTGATCACAACTTTCCACACATATTAGTAAACGCACGAGCCGGGTCCGTCTATGCATCCATCCATGTCCACGCCATACCTACGTGGCTAGGCATATTACGTCAGGGACAGCAAGTAAATGCTTGCAAAGGAAAAGCAAAGGCAGAGTGGAGGAAAAGGGAATGTAACCAGATTGGTAAGGCCACTACTCTAGTTACACGCAAGACTGAAGACTAAGAGGACTAACTGTCAATTCTTAAAAGTCATCATATTATAGCGCATCTTTTGATACCTCACCTTCAGTGACGTGACAAAGTGTGTGGCCACCTTAATAGCGTGGGACACTATAGCCTGTGCACTCAATTTAAATCAGAACATAACCACCTGACTATGTCATCGATGTTTGATTGGAATGAACTATCGCAAGTTGTTTTTTTCAGGGGCTGCGCCTACGTAGGTAACACTACCTAATAGTTAAAAGGAAACTCCCCGGCAGTCCGAGCGGATACGTAGAGACACCTATCCGTATCAATTTATATAAAGTAGCCAACTCCCATTAGGCCGAGCAAGTCTAGTTATAGTCAGTTCACGAAAAGTTAGATGGACTTGCGTCTGTGCATGCGTAGAAGTCAAAGAATCAGATATTTGACGAAACACCATAGAGAATGACAATGACAGCCCAAAGCTCGGTTCACTAAATACACCCAACCCCAACAATCCTCGTATTTATTGAGACCGCCAAAACTCGTAGCATAAATAGATAAAGTAGACGATATGAGCGCGTAGGAGACCGTGTATCGAATCAACAAAAATGGGGATAGCAGCTGTATAGGGTAGAAATGCAGAAACTATGAGACAAGATCGGAAGTGGGAAGAGGTTCAACGCCAGGGAAGGGATGCAAAATATGTGACAATCTGTGATACCAAAAGCATGGCGCCAGCGACCTGTATTGAATGGAACACGGTAAAACCGCGAATGATGCGTATATTCAGGAGGTGGGAATGGAAAGGACATGAAATAATTCACTGAGGTTGAGACGATAGTTACGAATTTAGCGAATATACGGGGTTGGACGGGCGATCAGAAACCTGATGTCGACCGCAATGCACTCGTCCGTGCATAGCCGTTCCCAGACACCGCTCGCCGTTTCCCAGGCACACTGTTGGGATGGGCATCGCGCTCTCGAGTCCAGCTGATATGTGATTAGCACGAGGACTTAAGGCATACTGTTTTATAGGACTCACATTTTAACCAAGCAGTCGTCGCCCGCTGATGCGAACATGCCAGGATCTGCAGGGTTCCATGAAATGGCGTTTACACATCCCTCCAAATGTCCTTCGAGAGTCTCAACCAGTGTCCCGTTTTCTTTATGCCAGACATATATCCGAGAATCTTTCCTTGTCAGCAAACTTGCAGAGAAGTATGGAGTGACCGTATCATACCTTCACTGCCACTAACGACAAAGTTTTCTGCGGCGCCCCCAAATGTACTCCGGATGATAAACGTACTCTGCTTCTGACCTTGGAAGCGACGTATGACTTCACTCGTTTCGATGTCTATCAATTGAATCTGGCATTCGGTCAAATTTACAAGCATGTGGCGCGAATCTCTGCTGACAACAACGGAAGTTGCCTTGCTCTTCAACGGAAGAATATATTCTTCCTCGTGGGTGTGGAAGTTGTACACGCGAATCTTCCTCTCAACGTCCACAGCAATCAGGCGCCGGCCGTCGGGTGTGATGGCACAATCATAAACTCGGAAGCCGCCGTGCCACATATACAAACTCTCGCCCCGCATGTTCCAGTGGCATAGCTGGGAGTTCACGTCGAGGGAGGCTGTGACGAACGATTCACCATCAGGAGCCCAAACGGCTGCGGTCACTGGCTCTTGGTGTTTGTTGATAGTGAGGAGACATCTTCCGGTCTGTCTTGGTCAGCTTCGATAATGCGAATAGATCAAGCCTAAAGCATACCTCTGTGCTCCAAACACGAGCTGTTGAATCACGAGAGCAAGTGATCAACTTGGTATCATCTGGGCTCCAAACAGCATGAGCGACCCCGTTCTTATGTTCTCCTAGGATATAAAGCACAGAGAAGGTGCTTGTGTCGTAAATGATTACATTACTGTCCCGGCCCGCCGTGACCAACTTCGTACCGTCGTGGGAAAATTGACAATGCCAGACCTCATCGGTATGTTTATTGAGCTCCAGTTTCGTGCCAAGAGGAAAGTCATCCCGGTCGCACATGTGATCCGAGTAGAGAGATGGAGACTGCGCGGTATTATGATATAAGCACTGGTTTATCTGGTTTTGTTTGACGTGATCCAATAACGTGGCCAGTCGGTTATCTGGAATCATCACCGACGGCGATATCGATTCTGCTTCGGTTAAACTGGTATTCATTGGGGTGGAGTCAACACAACTTACTTGACAACTCAGATAACAACCTTTCTCTCGAGAAGCTGACGGGACCGTCCCAGCTGGCTTGGTCATGAAGATGTTCCGGAGGACACATAAGTAAACTGAGGTATTGTTAGTGAGGGTATTTATGCAAAACCAATCTGCTTACCTGGAAAGAGCGTGCAAACGTCCAACATCGTAGTTCAAAGGCGTAAGCTCATGGCGAAGCACCATTAATGCCGCTCCGAGATCTCGAGCATCAAGGAGCTCTAGGAACTTTTGTTGCCGGAGATAGAACAGCATTTCACTCTTCTCGGCGTTCTCAACCAGTGCCAACTTCTCCTTGCTCGCGGTTTCTTCCTGACCCTGTTCCTGAAAAGATTGTACCAGTATGCGTTCCGCCTCGGCCCACCGTCCCTCGAGCACTGCATTTCTGAAGATCGCAACCGCTGGGCTCTCGAGTTGGTAGCCGCTCTCCTTGCTCAATAATGCGGCCGAATTACTGTAACCAAGCTCGTAGAGACTCTGAATAAGGATTCTGGTCACTTCTTCACGATCATGGTTGAAATATGAAGAAGTTTTTGAAGGCTTCTGGAACCCATCCACCTTCATCTCCCCATTCGAACCAGAATACGAAGCCTGGCCGTTCAGAGCTCGAGACAGGGCCGCCTTCTGAGCGGGCGAGGCGGCCCCGCCCTTCGACAGCTGCGAGAAGTTATTCGTACTCGAGATTCCATCTGGTCGCATATTTGCCAGGCGCCTGCGCTTGGAGAACGGAGGGTGGCCCTCTACTGAGGGGCCGAACTGGGTAGTTTGGTCTTGAGAGCTGATTTCGCTTGCCGCCGTGTGACCTCCCGCGCGACCTCCTGTCCCGTATGTATAGGAATTAAGTGTATCGGATGGACTGAGACGACGGCGACGGTTAGACGCTGTTGAACGCTCGGCGAGACCGGAACGGCGGTCGCTGCTGACAGTGTCTCGCTGGGGTGAGGGCGGGATGCTGTCGACGGGGGAACCGGCGTTCGAACGGGAGAGGATCGGGTCGGACGGGATGGAAGCGTTGGGGAGGTCGGGGGCCGCGGACGAGGGCGAGTGAAAAGGAGGGGCGTCTGCCAGATCGGCTATGTTCCAATCTGCCCTTTCCGCCCGGCTCTGTAGAAGAACCAGGAGAGCAGAACTATATCAGTGGTGGGTCCTGACGCTTGTGGAAGCTCAGTACCCTGCCCTGAGCTGGATCCAGATCAGGAGCCCTTCAATCCTTACCTCGAGGGTAAATACTGGATGTACTGGATGTGATCAAGACGATTTGTGCGAGGGTTCTTGACGATATCGGCTGCAAAGGGAAACAGGGCGAGGAGAGGCTTCAGATCGGGCGGAGTGAGCGAGGTCTTATCGGGCCTACGCTGGGGAAAGCGCAGCTCCACAAGACGAGACGGGAGAAGACGGGGTCGGTATGAGACCAAGATTGAGTGGAAGAGACGAAACGAGACTCGAGCTTGGAAGCGTTGGGCAACCGGTACGGACGGTCTGAACAGGAGCTGGATTTGGTGGAAGGGTGAAAGAAAGCTCTCAGGTAGACAGAGAGATGAGGTTGAAGCATTCGGGGATGGACAGAACTATTCTCCGTGGGCCCGTCACTCATGGGTAAGAATGTTCCAAGCACGATAGCGCCCGCTACGCCGTGGACTGGGTGTTTACAAGGCCAAAGTGGTGAAGCTGCCGATTCAGCCTAACAAATCCACTTTCTACAGCATTGCCCATATCTCAACTATCTCTTGATTCTTATCCTTGAGTCTTATCGTTCCCAAGCAGCCGTCAAGCCGTCACAATATCGAAACTGCAACCCCACAGTTCTTCCATGAATTTTGATCTTTTATCTTCAACTGGACTCAATTGTTCACAGGTAGACTGGTGGCTGATAGACTGGAGTCTTGACTCTTCGACCGCTTCTGAGTCGAATCCTTGCCAACTCAGTGTTTTGAACACTGCGTTGCCAACATACGGCAAAGGCCCAGAATAACGCAGCAGAGTCGACAGTACGTATCAGGCTGGTATCAGCCGAGTCAGGAACCCTTGGGGCTGCGATCCAGCTGACTGATTGGGGCGTCATCCATACCCAACACAGGGATATCCTGACGCCATCGGGAGACTACTAGGCCGGATATTCAAGGGATGTTAGGAGCATGACAATGAACAGTCGTCTGCCAACACGATTGGCTCACAAACTGTAATTCGGGATTATTCTGGCTGTCACGGTTCACCACGGTCTATTTTGGTGCTTATTCTACAGATCGACTACTCTGAGTACTTCGCCAGTACTCGCCAGTACTCGCCAGTACTCCCAAGTTTGCGATGCCAAAGATAAGACTATTTACCTACATCGTAGAGGAATCAAAGCAACGCAATTTGAAAGTGAGGCATCAACCCGCATATTGGACCCCAGATTTTCGTTTCCGCCAGAACAAGACTTCCTGGTACCTAACACAAATGCCATCATAGTGGTACAACACCGGTCCAGGTTTCTCGCCGAACGCCGAGTAGAGGATTCCAGTAGCATGATAGCATGAGTGAACCTTCCGTGGAACAGCGGAACTTTCTAACCCTGTGACCTCATAATGAATCAGTTTCCCCGCCCGCTCTGTTGCCTCGCTCAGAGCTATATATTCACGCCTCCCGAACTTCGTTTTAGTTTATTAAATTCAAAATCTTGAGCTCCATAATTACATCCGTGGCACTGAAATAGCCATCTCCACCTCACTCTTCCTCGAAATTCAGACTTCTTAAATCTTTTACCTTACGACAGCATACTAAAATGGGTGGTTGCGGCTGTGGATCTGGAAGCACCTGCAACTGCAGCGGTCCCAACTCCTGTACTTGCGGTCAGAACTGCCAATGCAAGGAGTGCGGAGTATGCACCCTTCTACAATGTACTTAGAGGTAGTAGAATGCTAACGACTCAATAGAAGTAGTCGCACCTGAGAACCCTCGTTGCGTCTCAGTCGACATGGTGCCTTCCTAGAATACGGATTAACCTACGGCTCGACGACCTCCTGACGAGATTTTCAATGTGTGGAATATGTAATCTAGTCGTTTAAATCAAGAAATCGAGACGAAAGTCACTATAATTTGATTCTGAAATCAATATGCAATATTTTTTGAGTCTCAACGTGAAGTAAAGTAAATTTATATCTTAGGTTAACTCTTAGGTTATTTCTTAGGTTAAGCCGACTTCCCCTCGACTACACCTTGACATGCTTTCAAGGCCCCGGTAATCGTGAACGAAATACACGGCGAGAGCATATACATAATCTGCCATCCGTTAGCATGTCCACGATTATCTACCATCCACCACTCTCCAGAAGACGAGGTAGGTAGGCAACATACCGTCAACGTCTTGGCAATAGTCATCTTCTGTGTCTCTGACGCCTTCGCCAATTCTGCGAGTCCCTGGATAACCAGTGCCGGCGGTCCCGCCGGCATGAGCATCATACTGAACCAGAGGATCGGGTCCGACCTCAGCATGGTGGTTTTCTTCGCGAGTCCGTATATGATAGAGATGCTGAGACTATACGGGATAGGCAGGTTAGCAATCATCTCTCTGAATCGACGCGGTTTATCGAATGACGAAAAATCCAGTGATAAGGGAAAGGAGTACTCACGCCGGCCAAATAACAAGCCGTATCAAAAAGATGGTCAGAATCTCCTTCCACCCAGGGTTACTGCTCTGACCACCGCTCCCATCACCGTCGCCATCACCATTAGCGTCTTTCTTCATCTTTTCAAAACTGACCCCTAGCTCGCAGCCAACGACGAAAATCTGCAGCGTCGTGAACAGTTTCCCAATGTTCTTGATACTTGAGGTCAACCATGCATTGAAGATGCCTCCATCCTCATAGCTATTAAAGAACGCTTTGTGCAGTTGCGGAACAAGACCGAGGACGCTGCCGATAAGCGTGCATATGATCGCGATATCAGCCATGGGCGTATCGGGCTTGAAAATTTTCTGGCCGAGATATTTCGGGAAGACAAAGACTGCCTTCTTTGTCCAGCGCCTGATCTTGCCAGAAACGGTGGAGGTATCCTGGCGTTTTTGGATTCGTCCATGGCTGTTGAGTAGGGGACTTTCCTCGTCTGCTGTGCCAGCATAAGGGTCGGTATAATGCGCATCCTCGGCACGACCATTATCATCTCTGTCGTCCCTCTCGTCTTGCTCGCTGGTAAGCATTGTTGGCCCGACTACATACCCGATGGTCTTGCTGATGACGCCGCAAAGCAAAAAATAGCTCTGCGCTCTGGCAACGGCATCAGAGATTGACTCGCTATCCTTCACAATCACCTTTAGACTCCCAACACCCTCAAGTGACTGCAACAGAAGCAATGGCAATGACGTCGTATTGTTGAACGCTGAGGCTGGCGTCACCCAGTCAGGGAGTCTGAGGAGTCTCGACGCCAACCGCGCGAGAAGAATCGAAAAGGTTGTATAGGTGATTGACCAGACTAGTGATGGTCAATTGAATATTCAAGTATGGATATGGGGATAGTACCGAGTACAGGAACATAGTTCAACGCGTTGTCCAGCTTCAACTGCTCGCCTAGATGCACGAGAATTAGGGCTGGCAAGAGGACTTTGACACCTAGACTGGAGACATCGTTGATGGAGGAGCGCTGGATGAGCCCGAATTTGCGGGCTGCGACGCCGTAGGCTAGGGTTAGGAGGACGGAGACGCAGGCCTGTAGGGCGCCCAGGAAGGAGGTTAGGAGGCTTTCCTGAGCCATTTCAACTTACTTTTTCCTTAATCGCGGTATTTGCGGTTAGACGATACAAGGAAACAAAGCACGCGAGCCGGATTTAAACAACGCCTGTTACTGGGTGGCATCTTGTTGTATGTCGTCATGATGGCGAGGGTCTTGGTATAATGGTCTAGATCCACCCGACTTGATGGGCCTTCAACTGCACATTTGCATAGTGACTTCAGCCAAGTGCCTGTTCCTGAAGTAGCCTATACAGTGGGCAACAAAACCACTTTCCTTCAAACACAGGTCATTCTTCTAGGCGCACCGCCAAGACGCTAGCTCTAAGTCTGTGTGCGCATAAAGTGACCTCCTGGTGAACTTTGTGTACATCTCTAACTGACAGGTGTGGGAGTCGCCTAAACACACTACAGCAAACTGGGCACCCGGTTTCCGTGTCCCACCTTCGTCTGTGTGCCGCTCTGCATTGAAGCAGGTACTTTCATGAAAGAGAGCATGATAACTCTCGAGAATGTTTGATTCTCCCCAAGTGGGCGCAGTGCCGGCGTGAGTATGTGCGCAAGGCTGTGTGCACGTGACTGACCTCGCCTCACCTGTTATTGTCGATGGCATCTTACAGGGTATCTTACAGAGTATCTTACAGAGCACCTTGGTCCCACGGTTTACAAAATGATTCTGTATTTGCACCATAAGTTGAGGGGTCAGGCAATGAATAACGCTATATCTCACGGTGTAACAACAAGGTCTTTCATGATGATAGCATGGCTGCTACTTCATTTGACCGGAAACATGATGAGAGTCAGTGAGGACGAATGTGGCGCATGCTGTTAGTACTTGGACACGGTCACAGCCTTGCAGCTAGTAGCCTCATTGCCCCCGCATTAGCAGTCAGGTCACCCTGCTCTTATTTCCAATTTCCTGCTCGATGCGAGGCCTGCTCGTAAACGTCCT
Organism: Aspergillus foveolatus; assembly: GCF_047715535.1. Taxonomy (NCBI): domain Eukaryota; kingdom Fungi; phylum Ascomycota; class Eurotiomycetes; order Eurotiales; family Aspergillaceae; genus Aspergillus; species Aspergillus foveolatus. Next base: position 3,195 of record NW_027396188.1, on the reverse strand, counting down.
GGCAACATTGCCATTCATATATGTTTCCCTATTCAGCGACCATCTGCGCTACTGGTGTATCATCAGCGAACGAACTTGGCAATCCCACCCTAGCCAGATAAACATGCTGCAGGAGATGGATAGCCAGGGTGTTTGGTATGAAGAGCAGGCTGGATTAGACTTGTTCCCCCCTGCGAAGCGACAAAAGACTTCCCACTATGACAGCTTGTCCAGTCTACAACACGATGATTATACCATTGCTTGGATTTGCGCGCTCTCTATAGAGATGGCGGCAGCCCGGGCCATGCTGGATGAGGTTCACCGAGCCTTGCGTACGTCTGCAGACGACAGCAATACTTATACACTAGGAAGAATTGCTCAGCACAACGTTGTTATTGCTTGCCTGCCAGCAGAGCAGTATGGAACAAACAATGCGGCCAACATTATGACGAACATGAAGCGAACGTTTCCACGAATCCGCGCTGGATTGATCGTCGGGATTGGCGGTGGCGTTCCAGGCAAGGCTGATGTGCGTCTGGGTGATATTGTTGTCGGAACAAGGGTGATGCAGTATGATCTTGGAAAAACAGTCGGAGATGGACAGCTCCAACGGACAGCATTTCCAAGGATTCCACACCAGCTGCTCGGGACAGCTGTGTCCAGCCTCCGGGCAAAGCACGAGCTAGGACCGAGTCGAGTTTCATCCATTCTACGGCAGAAGCTTGGGACGCACTCTGAATACAATCGTCCAAGCTTACCAGATCGTCTATACGAAACGACCTACGATCACGCGTCGCCGGCAGCTGGCTGTGATGCATGCGACCATTCGAAGCTTGTACCGCGGAGGAAACGGGCCCTGGACGATGTGGTAATTCACTATGGCGCTATTGCTTCAGGGAATCAAGTCATGAAGACTGGCATTATCCGGGATAGGATTGCTCAACAACTGGATGTCATATGCTTTGAAATGGAGGCTGCTGGTCTGATGGATATCCTCCCTTGTCTCCCAATCCGTGGCATTTGCGACTACGCAGATTCTCACAAGAGTGATGGATGGCAGAGGTATGCCGCTGCTGTAGCTGCAGCATACGCGAGAGAACTACTCGAGGAGCTACCTCTGGCGGTATCCGCATATAATGACTACACGCCCAATGATCGTAAGTTAGCTAATGGTCTTGAGAATGGCATCGAGTTCCGGCACCTAACACCTGACGTATAGGTCGATGTTCAACACATGAAATGCAACTTGAACGCCGGCAGCGCTTGCTTGAATCTCTTAGATTCGACCAGATTGATTCACGTAAATTAACTATCAAATCCGCGCACGCTAAAACATGCCGATGGTTTCTTAGCCATCCTGACTATGAAGCATGGCTCGATCCTGAACAATTGAAGCAAAATCACGGCTTTTTATGGATTAGTGGCAAGCCTGGTGCTGGCAAGTCAACAATCATGAAATTTGCATACTTGAACAGGAAAAAGAAAGCCCGCCACATGCATGCCGTTACTGCTTCCTTTTTCTTCAACGCTCGAGGAGAACCCTTGGAAAAATCAATCCTGGGGATGTACCGATCGTTGCTACTCCAGCTGCTTGAAGGGTATCCTGATCTCCAGGCAGTGCTGGATGATGTTGACCTTGTTCCTCCAAATCAGAATGACTGCCCTTCTTTGAATTCTCTAAAGGGCCTCTTTTGCAATGCAATCACCGCCCTTGGTCAGCGCCCATTTACATGCTTTGTTGATGCTCTTGATGAGTGTGATGAACAACAAGTTGTGGATATGGTACTTTGCTTTGAAGAATTAGCGGAGAAATCTACAGCGAAAGGAGTGCCCCTACGGATATGCTTTTCTAGTCGACATTATCCATATATCGCTAGTCGATGGGGGATTCGGCTTACACTAGAAGATCAGTCGGGCCATGCTGGAGATATGGAAATCTACGTCAGTAGCCGCCTGCAAATTGGGGAGCCAGCGCTTAGAGAGGAACTGCAACCCCAGCTTCTCTCGAAAGCTGCTGGTGTCTTCATGTGGGTTGTCTTGGTTGTTGATATCCTTAACAGAGAATACCGAAGGGGAGGACTGGCTTTGAGGAAACGACTCACAGAAATACCAAGTGATTTAAGCGAATTGTTCAGAGACATCCTGAGGCGTGATAATGAGAATATGGAGGATTTTTTGCTTTGCATCCTCTGGATTCTATACGCAAAACGACCCTTGCAACCAAAGGAGTTCTACCATGCTCTGTGGTCTGGCTTGACTTTGAAGGGTTTAGTCGATCCTGAAATCCCAGATATCAGTTTTCGAGATGACAGTGATACCATATATAACAAATGTGTTATCAGCTCCTCGAAAGGCCTTGCTGAGATAACAAAATCTCAAAAACCAACAATTCAATTTATCCATGAATCTGTCCGAGACTTTCTTATCAAGGATAATGGTTTGCATGAATTGTGGCCTGGTCTTGGAACAGACCTTGAAAGCCAAAGCCATGAGACACTGAAACAATCTTGCAGCTTATATATGACTCATATTTTAGGCGTCGTGGCTGTTAGCAGGCAATTGGCAGAGGCCGAGCCCGACGGGCAAATGGAAATACCAAGAAAGTACCCATTTCTGGAGTATGCTACTCAGCATGTTCTTGACCATGCTAATACTGCGGCAAAATCGGTACCTCAAGACAAGTTCCTCTCTGCCTTTCCTGTTTCTGATTGGGTTAAAGCTAGCAACCTTTTCGAAAAATTCAAGATTCGCAGGTACAGCCCAGAAATAAATCTCTTTTATCTACTCGCAGAGAAGGGACTCTCGGAGTTGATCAGCACAAGGCGCAAAGATGATCAAAATATTCATGCGTTAGGGGGGAGATACAGGTACCCCCTATTTGCTGCTTTAGCCAATTGTAACAGAGACGCTGCCGCTGCTCTCCTAATGGCGCCTTCAAGGATGTGCGACGGAGTTGACATTACAGAGGGTCTAAACCACCGGAAAGATTTGAAACATTATGAAAATCGGACACCGCTATCTTGGGCTGCGCAGGAAGGTCGAGCTATCATTGTCAAGTTGCTTCTCCAAACTGGTGGCAGCCTGAATGAGGTGGACCTGGGCGGTCAAACACCACTCTTACGGGCGTTAGAGAATGGCCATGAGGCTGTGGCAAGGCTCCTGATTGAGCATGGAGCTGATGTCAATGCCAGTGATAATTATGGATGGACACCACTT
>NW_027396187.1:0-35437 GCF_047715535.1 Aspergillus foveolatus | reverse complement strand
AGTTATGGAATACTCCTCGACAGATCCTCATATGTATATAAATAGATGAAGAACCCTCGAATTCTTGGATTCTTCAAGCTTCAGTCTTCTGTACTTACTGAGTCCTTGATTCAAGTATTTGATACGATTCTTTCTGCTATATTGATTGATTCCTCCTGTCCTACGACTCCGTCTATTACAGGTATCCAGGTTTAGTCAACTTAGACAGTGTAATTTTTGTCAATTTTAGCCCCCCCAAGAGTCACAGATTAGAGCGGATTCTCGTGGAGCTCCACATAGATATCCTCATAAATCTGCTCCAGTCCGCAGTCATCCTCTATTATCCGTACTAGAGATTAGCTAAAGCCAATCAGCTATCCCAAATTTTGTGGATAATTCAACTTCATGCTTAAGTGTTATGTTTCCTGTCTCCTATTCTTAGGATTTTCTTTTACTTAGCATGTAATTGTAACAATGGACACCTGACCCGTCAGGTATCAACCCCTGAGCCAGATAAACAACAGGTTCAATAATCGGATGAAGGGAACTACCCTGTCGATACTTAACCAACCGAGGCCCGACAGCGGAATACCACGTATATATAGTCTCCAAGATTGTTAGCGACCTGACCCCCAAGCAATTTGTTCTGTTCTATCCTGACCTACCTTCCTCTAATTTAATACTAGATCTATAATATTAGTAGCTGTTGATTCGAACTACAGTAAGATTTCTAGTATTACACGTCATGAGCAGGAAAAATGTGCAAGTGAATACTGTTATAACCAAAACATGTATTAATACAATAAAAAACAAGGATTTGTCAGCTTCATAATTAACATCTAAAGGGCCGGATTAAGGCAGATCGGCAAATTCTATGCTAGTGCGGATATTTGTCGGATGCGTTGGATATCTGACAGATATCCAACAGATATCCGCAGTGGACTTGGATCTGGAAGCAATATCCAACATCCGCAAATCGTGGACTTGGATGTGGAAGTCACATCCAAGTCTATAGATTTGCCGCACTCTAGCGAGGCCTAACTATATGGTGTGGCCTGATCAGCCAGCGGTCTCATCCCGCGCGCCGGTGCTCGGGATTAGTGTCACATAATATTTCCATATCAGAAGCAGCTAGGGCAGCAGAAGAGACTGGTGAGGTTTTTTACTTAGATAGCCAGCCAATGCGTTGAAAATAGCTTCAAATATTGAAAATTGGCGGTTACGGTGTGGGTGGGCTGGAAGTCACGGATAATTCAGTACGTTAATGAAGATCGACCGAACCAACTTATCCTAATGGTCATACTGTAATAGACGGAGTCGTAGGACAGGAGGAATCAATCAATATAGCAGAAAGAATCGTATCAAATACTTGAATCAAGGACTCAGTAAGTACAGAAGACTGAAGCTTGAAGAATCCAAGAATTCGAGGGTTCTTCATCCATTTATATACATATGAGGATCTGTCGCGGAGTATTCCATAACTCCATCTCGGAGTAATACAAACTCCACTTGTATGATTGATACCGAGCTCGATATCTGTTTCTCCGTGAGGTCAAAGATACTCCGATAGAGAGGTGGGGAATTCCTATTACACATACTTATCTTTCTTGCATGGGAATTCTTTGTCTGGTCCCAAGTTAAGTTATTAACCTGTCGGCTTGATTGTAATCTGCCACCACCACTACTACTCCCTTCCGGTCAGACATTGGACTTCTGCGTCGAAATGTTTAGATATATTTTCAGGTGGCGCAACATTAAAGTCGATGTCATCAGCCAAAACCTTATCTTTTTTGGTCCCCGGTTGCGTCTCCACTACTTATAACGTCCTGATTTTGCATGGCAGATTTGAGCGAGTGTGGGTTGCTGTAGTCAGCCCCAATGACAGTTAAACCTTCAGGGAAAAAATGCCGGGAGAGAATGGTGACTGGAAATGGAGAGCAGCGTGATTCTTGGATGACGGTGGGCCCAAGATTTCCGCCTGGGCCAATCCCATGCCACTGTAGTAGAAACCTCCACTTTTCTCAACAGCTCTCTCTCGGTATGATGAATAAACAGGTAAAGACTGATTAACGTTCGACCCAACACCTGACTATTGGTTTGCGGTCGGATCTTCAGGTTATCCCATCGGCAATTATTTCTAATCACAGAGTAGAGGCAACTCAATTACAGGTGTAGAGAGCCATAAGTAGAACAGATGCCGTGCACCCAGTCTCATTTACTTCCCTGTGCAGTCAATAGTTTCTGATCACTCTGTACTATTCATAACTTTTTACCCTGTTTATCACAGTCGCGCCAGAGCGAGCATCTCTTAACTTCCCCCGACTCCATCGCCACCCCATTGCCATGACGACTCCTACCGACATTGATCCCAAGGATACTCAAGCATATTGGGCCAAATATCAAGGGGACGGTTATCTTAAGGGCTGGGCCTTCCTCTGGGACAAAGGTGATAATCTGCCCTGGGATCGTGGCTTCCCCAACCCCGCGCTAGAAGACACCCTGGTCCAGCGAGCTGGCACCATTGGCGGGCCCATCGCCCAGGACGGTGAGAGGCGGAAGGCCCTAGTGCCGGGCTGTGGACGTGGAGTCGACGTGCTCTTATTCGCGAGCTTTGGGTATGACGCCTATGGCCTGGAGTGCAGCGCCGCGGCTGTCGAAGCGTGCAAGAAGGAGCAGAAGGTGAACAATAGCCGGTACCGCGTGCGAGATGAGAAAGTTGGCAAAGGGAAGGTCACTTTCGTCCAGGGGGATTTCTTTGATGATACCTGGTTGAAGGAAATTGGAGTACCTCGAAATGGATTTGATGTCATTTATGATTACACGGTATGTATACTCACTGCCGCTGTTGGGCTCCATTCCGTCATGTCTATTGTTTTCTCTCCACTTGTACTCTGCGTCCTACAGACGGAACCGCAAGATGGTTCACTCTGTCTTTAGAATTTTGATGTGCCTTTTCCGACCCACGCTGGATCCTTCTGGTCTTTCTGTTCTTTCCTTCTAACAACCATCTAGTTTTTCTGTGCTCTGAACCCAGAGCTCCGTCCTAAATGGGCTCTGCGACACACCGAGCTCCTTGCTCCCTTCCCTGCAGGCAACCTGATCTGTCTGGAATCTCCTCGTCATAAGGACCCCTTGGCCCCTGGCCCTCCATTTACCTCTCCCTCCGAGGCCTACATGGAGCATCTGAGCCACCCCGGTGAGAAGATCTCCTACAACGATAAGGGTCTTGTCGACGCGGACCCGTTGCGAGAGCCCAGCAAGGCGGGCCTGGAGAGAGTGGCGTACTGGCAGCCAGAGCGCACACACACCGTGGGCAAGGATAAGAATGGGGTGATCCATGACAGAGTCTCTATTTGGCGTCGACGTGACTAGAAATGTGCCTGCGCATTTGTGTGACCCAAAAAGGGAGAAAACGTAAATGGAAAACATAGGTGATATTGGAGTCCGGCCCTGGATTTCAAAGGCCAGCCCCTAGACGCTAAAGTGGAAGTCGAAATGAATTGCTGGGATGCAAAGGACACTTTTTTAAAAAGAAATTTCGCGGACATAGGGAACATATGCATTGGGAGGGTTTCCTCACCTCCATAGCGGGATCCGGGTTCTAATCGTCGCATCATGCAAAGTAAGCGGAGATTATATCTATTGTAGACAAATATTGTTATTATACATAATTCATGGTATTTCGCACACAGGGTTAAACGCCCAAGGATCATCAAGAGTTGCAAGGCGAATGGCATTCTCAACATCGCGCTTTCGGAACGCTGGCCCGCGACCGAGACAGATAGTGCAGAGGGAAAGATCTACGACAAGGTCAGTAAATGCACGGACAAGAAAACACAAAAAAACCATTGATCTCGGCATTACTCACATTTAATGAAGCTTACTGCGTTGAGCTGCGGAGCCGAATTGAATCGGGGACTGGAGAGGGGCGAGCTCGTGTCCTGAAGACGAATCCCTCGCTGCTGTAGCAGCCTTTGCACACCACTCGCATCCATCCACTCATCAACACCCGATTCATCGACAATTTGCCATGTTCGAGAGGAAAGGGCGAGTCGTTCAGGCGAGTAGCTGTTCCTCCTTGAATTAAGAACTCTTGTCCTCAACTCGATCGTGTCTCCTATGTCGTCGTGCATGACGGCGACGAATCCGGAGATCAAGCAGTTGCGCTCGTTGATGGCCAATTGTTTCCCGAAGATTGCTTTGACCCTTGGATCGTCTCCAGATAAGCTTGTTAATAGATAGTATCCAGTCTCGCAGCATTGTCGGACTAGAAGGTGTGAGAGTGGCCAGCGCCCTTGCTTTAAGGAATTGTCGGGCGATAGTATGTTCGGGAAATTAAAGGCAGGGGCAGGACTAGCGATGGATGAGAAGGAGATATTCGGAGGCGATAAGGCTATTCCGAACGGCAGAATTGCTTGTTCTTGGAAGGGTGGCGTAGGGGGTAGTTGTGATAATCCAGGCCATTGAGCCGCGAGGTCCGACGAGGACGGGAAAATATCACCCATTATTGGCAATGAATCAAGTTGCGTTATGAGCGTATTGTAATTTGAGATTTTATCTTGTGTACCGCTAAGCGTGGGAGACATTGACAGCGACACATCCGCCGGTGCTGCAGGTTGTTCGGCCTCGTCGCAGCCTCTTTTGGCAAGCGACACGTATTGCTGTGTAATTTTTTGCAGAGCAGCTGTGACACGAGGCTGATTTTGAAGAATCCCAGCCTCAAACAGAAGACTACTGAAGGAAAGGAACGACTCGCTGAGCTCTTCGATGCCTGACTCGAGTTCCTGTACGCGAGATTGCAGATTGTCGATCGTGGTCTCTTTTCTCCTGCGATATGCTTGCTGCGCGACGCGAAGCTGCCTTCGACGTCTCTGGATTCCTTGAGTCAGTTCCAACTTGCTCTGTATTTGCTGGGATGTGCCCACCTCGGGAGCTTGCTGATCGTCCGTCGCATTTCGTGGCCGGCCTCTCTTGCGAGGCGCGGGCGCGTCATTCATTGCTTCGACCATGGTGTATTGCTTTTGGGGCCCCTTTTCCATCTTGAAGACATGCTGTGATGTAATGGATAATCTGAGAACGCGAAAAGGGCGTGACGGCGTTGCTTTACTCATCGGGGTTGGGGTGTCGGGACTGTTGAATAATCGAAAACTCGGTGGGCCGCCACGATTGGCCCGAACTGCGCCCAAAGTTTATGGCTTTGAATTTGTGGGCTCTCCTGCTGTGTCCGAACGTCATCAACTCATCAAGGCCGAGCGTGCCGCAACGAGGAATATAAATGGAATCATCGAGGTCAGCTTACTCCATAATTCTCCGTCTCCAATGCTCCGAAATACCTTCATGCGCAGCGCACAGCGTACAGCGTACAGCTCTCGCAACATGTCTTCATTCACTCAGCCAGTGCCAGTAGTCGCCTGCGGCAGAATACCCGCGATGGGGAAATCAATCTCCCAGCACCTACTGCCTGAATACGAAGGTTCTTGATATACAATCCTGAAATAAACAAAGCATGGTCCTAATGCTCCTCAGTCATCCACTTCATCCTGTCATATGAGGCTGCAGAGGCTGAGCTCCCGCATCTGCTTGCAGGTCGCGATCCTCAGTCTCGGAGTCCCAATGAAATCGGAACCCACGATTACAGCCGGCCTCCTCGCGCGGTAATCTTCGGTCGCGGCTATGAGCCTCAGCAGGTTGAAGAGCTTAAGAAGAGATTCGCGGGTGTTACCAAAGAACCTGTTGCTTGGGTGAGGGGGAACCCAGCGGATTTGCCTGCCGGGGCCGCTGGGCCTGAGTATGCTCGGAATATCGCGGCGGATATGAAGAAAGTGCTTAAAAAATGGAGGGACGGGGGAGGAAAGGATGAGGAGGTTTTGGTGTACTAGTTGCTTTGTCGGGAGAGATTATCTAATGCCTTAACTTTGTGCCAGTTCGAATCTCCCAAACACAAATTGATTGAAGGGCCGATATCAAGGATATTTGTAAGTGGTCTTGGACTTCGCTAGTTGGTTCCCTGGACTTCGATCTTTGGCGTGTCGATGTACTTCTGTTCACTTCATGTAGGTGCACCTATCGATGTCGTATGCCATGGTACTGATTGGTCCACACAGGTCTCTGCGCTTTCATTACGCCGTGTTGGTTTTTTGGGAGACTTAGATCCCGTTTCAAAGGACGGAAAATCACCAGTAACAATGGAGATGTACACCAAGGTCCGAAACCTCCTTCCGGCCCGCAGTGACGAGCTTATATAGAGACCCTAACGCCAAGACACCTTAATTCATGCGTGAGTCACTATTTGACAAGGTCGTAAAATGAATACAATTAGGGGCCGCAAATATACGCTACCCACTGCCCACCATGGGAACCAGACGGGTTGCCCATGAAGTGCCCAAAAAATGCAGAGATAACCCCTTTCAGACATACGCCGCACGACTCCGACCCAGTATAGCCTCGTACTATGTCTATTATGTCTAAGCTGGTCCCCTGACGACTATAGTGTGTTCGAGTGCGACTCAAGAGCATTGTTCCCAAGAATACATTCTTATCCTGGGCCGAGTATTGATACCATCTATTATTCAAAGGCTGGAAGAAAGCGCCCGCGTTTCAAGCCTCGCATACAAGATACTACGCACATGCCAATAGTTTTGTAGGAGTAAGCATAGGTGTTCAGTGGCACTGGCAAATTTCAAGCCGAAGTGACCACCAGTTGCCTGAGAGTAGATTCCGTAGGCACGGATCGAGGGGCCAGCCTGATCGGCTTGGACTCCAAATCTACTCGTCCGATCAAGCCTTCTGGCCACCGACATCGGGTCACCTTGGTCCAGATGCCCTCTGGGCGCACAGAAGCCCCAGATTCGGACCTCTTGGCCCTGGAGCCCCCGGCCACACACAAGCTACAGAAGACCTATTCCTGTTTGGATCTTCTCCTAATTGTATAACAAAGTGTCCATACTCTGTTGACTTAAAGTGTTTTCAAGTGTCTATAACTGTGTTTCGTAGACGCCGGAGGCTAGATAGCTTGGAGAGTCGTATATGCTGTTAGCTGGCTATCTGGTGTAGCGAGAGCCCCCCTCCCCCGGCAGGAGAGTTCTGCGATTAATGTATTCTTTTATGATGGCCTGCTCTACCGCCGGAAGACAAACCACCCGAAGGGCGGATCACCAACTAGCTGCACACTATTAGACGCCGCAGGAACAGGTCAATCTCAGAGGATAAAGTTCTGGATTATGCAATATGCTATAACATCTATGGGGTTCCTCTGCTGGATTTGTCAACGCCCTCTCATACTCCGCTCTTGGACGGAGGGAAGGCTGCGCAGGTATACACTACAATATATATTAACGAAGGCTTGTGAGCGGTAATAAGTCATATGTAGCACCAGAGGACATGATACCTACTTAGACGATCCACAGAAGTATTTCCAGACTTTGTTATTTTTTTTATTTTGTCGCTGGGTCGCTGGGTCGCTGGTCCCGTGGGGAGCAACTTGTGGATAGTACGCGAACGTCTCGAACTGGATTTTGTTGTTTATTGCTTTCCTGCTTCCCCAGACTATTTATGACTGCGTGAGTGTTCTTCCTTCCATTGTCTACTTGATAGATCGGACCCGTTTCGTTACGTGTTCCCTTCTGCCTACTTATTATTGTCACAGGCTATGGCCTGGGTCTTGGTTATCGGCCATGCCCTCAACCAGTAGAACATTCTAGGAGGGTGGACAGAATCTGATGGAAGCTTAGGAGCATGTATATAGAGGGAGAAGAAGGCCTACCTTCATACTTCTTCTCCAAGCTTGTGATACTCGTGAATACAGGACAGCTAGTTGAAAACAATACTACCTACGCCCGTGACACTGATGCTGACCTGGATATGGTGAACCCAGATCAAGACACAACAAACATAACGAAAACTGGAGTATTGCTTGCAGAGCAACTTCTCCACTCCCCAGAATGTTGTAATAAGTGCCATGTGGGATACAATCACGAGCAGAACCTCCCTGGATCACCAAGCCATAGCCTGAACGAGGTTCAGTCTTGGCCCTGCCCCGAGGTTCTCAGCACTCCTCGCCTGGCTCAGTCAAATGACCCATGGATCAAGAATTGGTCAGCAGAACAGCGGGAAAAGGTCTTCTGCGGGACTAGTGGCGCCGATTCTATCCATCCCCCCAGTATTCGCCTGGCACAAGCAGAACAGAAACTGGGACCAGCAGTTGTTCATTTTGATATTGACAGTATCTTGGCCCATATTAACAGCCCTGCTGTTAGCTCCCAAGGCCTTTACTGGTATCCAGTCCAGAGACCAGTTTCTGATCTGCGCTCTGGCCTCCATTTGGATTCACTGCCAGTCAAGTATTTTGACCGCCATGGCCACCCACATTCTATCTCTGTGCCACTACATCATGTCAAACACTACACACTGGGTCGGGTGGCAGGATTTGAGGATGCATCAATCTATGCCCTCTTCCCTCAACTATATGAGCCAAAGCAGCGGTCTAGCCGACTGTCAGATAACCAGTTCCAGACCTGGATGGATAGGGTTTTTTTACCAGCAATTCACCGACACTACTCAGATGCCCATCAGCAGCATCTTCCCTCAAATGCCTGTCATGGGATTTCAAACTCTTGGGCAGCATGGGCAGAGAACCACTCAGTCCAGACCCAGTCCTGTCAACAACTCCTCAGCTACTTTTTGCCCCCAGAACACCTACACCATACCTGGGAGACAGTTCAACAGATTATCCAGGATCAGAGACTGGAGGAATTTGAGGGTGTTCGTCTATTCCTAAGTGCCAAGAACCTAAAGCTTCGTACTCAGTCCAAGTCCTGGGCAGAAATGCAAGGACGGTTTCAGGATCTATGGAACCATACAATCAACCGCCAATATATCTGCGAGGTCTATTTTGATGTGGGGAAAGAAACCTGTCCAGTTGCACCAGTCTCTGGCAGTACACAAACACTGCTCTGGAAACGATGCTGTTTGGACAAGCTCCGTTACTCCCAGCTGGCAAGAAACTCAGGTCAAACTGTCTTCTATCCTTTCTCTTTTCTCCGCGATACTGGATCCCTGACCATCGAGGCCAAGAAGGGGACTCATGTTCACGATGATGGACTTCGCTACAGCCAGTTCTATAACTCAATCAAAGAGGTCTTTGCTGCTGGGAATCAGTACCCCTTCAGTAATCCCCTGCTTGAGGTCCTAGGCCTGGACCAGGAGATATATCGAACCTGGCAACACCTGGGAAAGGGCACCCATGACTGGAATACCCTATACCGTGCATACATCCATAGCAAGACCCGGTGTGCAACTGCCATCCATGGATCTACCAGCAAATCATTTGGGATCCGCGAAGAGCATCGTGTACGTGAAGATCTCCTGGTAAAAGTTGATCAGGAAATCTGGCGGCGTGGTGCAGCCTACCACCTGTTTCAGGACCTGCCTAGCCATCCATTCTATGTCCATTCAACCAGAACTATCCTTAACTGGGTGCGTTGGAATATGAACCGGTTGTGTGCAGGGTTTGAACTAACCTACAGCCTGCAGGCTGGTTCTCCTGTATCTTGGAGTCACAGCCAGGTCATGATTCTATTTTTGCGCTGTCTACGGCGAGCGTTTGGCGGAGGGGGAAATCGGTTAGAGCTAAGCCGAGCATGCTGGTATGATACAAAGCAGTTCCCAGGACCCAGTGGCCAGATTCAACATCGCGAGGGTATCGGGCTGGGGATCACCATTTACCGCTATGGCTATGGCTGGTTCTTAAACAAGATACACTGGTCAACCATGAGATTTCGTCCAGCCCATCGTCCCTACATGGACCTTCACACGCCCACAGTGCTGGCCCGGTTCCAAGTCAATTATAAACATATTCATTCATACCAAGATGATATTCTTCTGCTTGACGATTGTTTTCTACTTCTTGCTCAGCAGCGGCAAGAGCCAGGAAGGCTATTTGCACTACTATCTGTTATGGTTGATATTTGCCTACGTCCTTTCGAAAAGATGTTCTTGCTATCATGCGGCCAGTGATTCGGCCTGAATGTCAAATTCTTATTAATACCGGGCATGTGGCATTCAGCAAGCCTTCTTTGCAGCAAATCATTATAAGAAGACACTGGCCACTTGCTGTCCCCACCAAGAATAACCGAATTATTAAGCACTTTGATTACCTATTTGCTTGGCTGTGGGGCCTGCAGTCTGACGAGTATATGCGGCAGAGTTGGGGGCATAAACCATATCGCACATTGTACCAACGCTGTGTGGTTAAGATCGAGGAGCTCTATGGTAAGACTGTGATCAGCTCCTGGCAAGCACACCTGAAGCATCGATTTCTCAGCACACACTGGAATCTACCGTATCCTAGCCAGACATCGTTGCTCTCCAAAAATAAGCACAATCAATTTCGCTGGTGGTCTAGCTTCAATCCATATTATTACAGAATTTGCCGCAGAGCAGCAGAGTGGACCGACAATGTATTCCAACCACTTGCTATGGTAGTTTACCCTACCATGGCTGGGTACCATCTAACCGCCTAATGCCCTTGAACGTTGAATTACCGCCAATCCCTGATGGTATTGAGGCATTCTTGCAGGAAATCTCATCTATCCCAGTAGCTTCTGAGAAGGTGTTTCCTCCTATCCCTATCATGGTTTTGGGGCCAGCACCAGACCATGGCTATCAGCTGCGTTCCCAGTCGTCTGACTACCGAGTGTGGAAATGCAGAGTAACGCATGTACTGGGTTGATCAGAGACAGCAGTGAAATCAAGTTAGGGGATCGTGGACTTGCGGCATTATCATGTTCGTGCCTCGCCCGTCCGGTCGCTTCCTTGCAGTCGCTAAAGCAGGTAGGATAAAGGGCACTATGGCTGCGAAGGTGATTGCGGCAGAAGCCATGATCTGTGGTGCTAGCATGGTTGCGATATACGACTTGCTGCTATATACGGCAGTTTGGTTGCAACTTGACGGTTTTGAAACAGAGCAAGTGTTGGTATGGGTAGGTAACAATGGTGAGAGATTTCGGAATATGAAATGAAGCTGTGAATAGAGACTTCTGACTTGAATCCAACGAAGTTGTCTTTACTGCCGTCTTCATGGGCGATACGTTCTCTTCATATGGTTTCATATCGTACAAGCAATGCCATGTTACCTGCGCCATATGAACATCATTTAGCATCGAAATCGTCAGCTGAGGAATAAGGTCATTGACCGTGGACTCCGCATCCGTTATACTTCGGGTCTGGGGAATAGGGATGTCCACACTGTTTCGGGTTCTGGCCCGATGCTCGTACCTTGACTTCTGGTTCTCATCCGAGACATGTGATGCCCCTTGGGCCCTTCCGAGCAACATTTAGGTCTAAGCGCTTAATCTTTGAATCGAGGTAGGCTTCAAGCTCTGGACCTTCGTTTGGTTATTGGCCAATGGCAGCTAACGGAACTAGGTCAGTCTACTCTCAGGAGTAGATCGGTGAGCACCTTGCAGCTGGCTCGGATCTTGTCTGCCTACCGCCGGTAAGCACCGTGTCCTAGGGTTTCTCATCCCATTCGTGTTATCAATATTAATCCACACTCGAGTGAGGACTGTTCTTCAGTAGCCAACTGTCCAACGAACAGGCCTAATCATCCTTCTCGACAAGCAGACACTGAATAAAGGTGATGGAATTCAAACAATCAGGTCTAAACAGCAGTTAGCTTAGTTTTTATTTGACTGGCTCGCACTTGTCTTCATGAGATAGAAGAACGCTCTATTTGTTCATTTTTTACTTCAATTTCTCCCTGCTCGTCTCAATGGCCCGACCACAAGCCATAGCAGCCATTGTCAACCGGTGAATCCCTCTTCTGTCCATGTCAACCGGTGAATCCCTCTTCTGTCCTGTGAAGACTTCCAGCTACCCATCTATCAAGCGCTCAAGTATTTTTAGGGCTCGCCCCAGCACCAGAGCAGGGTATCTATCGCGCTTACGACGCCTCATGTAGCTATTGCTTCAATTCGCCGTGGACACTTGAAGACTATACACAAAATGAAGTACTAGGTCATCTTCATGCTACCAACCCTCAGTCCACCTTCCTGGCTTCCGAAAGCTCAGCTTAATCAGATCCATCTCCTCGCTAGAAGAGTAGCGCCGTTCATATCAGGATATGTGTGGATGCGGCTGGTGAAGCGCCGATAGCAGCCTCGAAGCTCAGATACTTCTAGAAACCCAATGCATGCTAAACTAGGGCCAGAGCCAGAGCCAGCCCCGGCAGGTTGTTGGATGATATATTTAATGCCTGTTTCAGTACATCATATCCTAACTATCTTGCGTTGGTAATGCACTAACTAAAGACCATCTTGTCCAACTGTTTGTCCTAGACATAAAAGTGGTCCTGAATATATAGGCATTGCCTAGGTATACTTAGCAGTTACATACTAGAACTATACAAACAAATTCTAATTCCTCAAAGGTAGGTCTGAAACATATTCTTCGAACAATCGCACGATAATGCATATGGCAACTTTGTTTTGGATTGCTGATGTGGTCAAATTGCTCCTGGAATACCATAATAATACCAAAAATAAGACCGGTGCATGGCCTGGATGATAAGCTGGATATAGGAGATCTTCACGTAATGCTTCCTGCGCAGGTAGGTCTCCATTGCTTTGAAATATATACGATGCTTGCATCAACAGCGTATAATGATCTGTATTAGGGGATCTATTTAAACATAAGTTATTTCCTTTTAGCGCGTTCATCTGGGCCTGGTCGGATTGAATGCAACATGGGAGTGGAATCAAATTATGAGATGGTAATCTGCAATGAGTGCAAGTTCTCAAGCGATATCTGACACTAATATGATTCATTGCTTGTGTTGTTGGTCTATTCACTTTCGTTATATCTAGCCGCGGCGACCCCCTGTCAGATCTCAGGGATTCCTCTCAACCAACTTTAGCTCCGAAGGTATGACAAAAATTAAACTACCACGTAGCAAGGCGAGTGGAAAACTGAAGCTGCTGCTGGGTCTTATTGTCGGTCAGACGCAGCATCTCATTATCCGGGCGGAGAGTATGAACAGAGTGCTCTAAGATATTTAGCACATCTCCATCGCTAGCCCCCAGTATCCCGGCTGGCGGGACACCATGAGAGACCAGATGATACCCCTGATCTCTCCTGACAACCTTTGAGCCTCGCTTATCATAGGCCTTGAAAGCGAAATTGAAAAGCGGGTAGGAAGTTATCACCGGAAGAGGCGGACGCTGTATGCAAAGCCACGCAAACACAGACCAGATAAATAGATGCATGATGGCTTGGAAAGCAATGAATATTGAAAACATGGAAGAGCTAATGACGATCTTGCTGTGCGGTACCGAAATAGACGCGGTAACATAAAACTCTGGTGGAAGGTTTGGAGTAATTCCTGTGCCGTATCCTTCCATGTTGCCGAGATTGTTAGCGTTAAAAAACCAGAAGGGAAATGCGATGATACTGTGAAAAGTCTGAAGAAGTATGGGAGACCAGTAGACACTTCCAAGCTGTCCCTGTCCACTCCAAAACTGCTCTGCAATTGAAGTTGGGCCAGGGATATTGGCGGCATCAAAGTTGAGGATCCAGTCTAACGCAGCCCGAAAGTTAATCAGATCAAGAGTAGGGATTTGCGTAGGTTGCCCAGTGGATGTCACAGATATTATACTCATGTTGGACCGAGAGGTAATGAAGGTAGTTTTGCGACTAAAGACTGAAAAGGTTGTTGTGAGGTTAGGATAGAACTCTCCGTCACCCAATCTGCAGGTATTATCCCACCCTCCTCCAGGGCAGACATAGAGGCCTACAACTGAACATGAGCAGATATTAAGAACAAAGGTGGTATTCTTTTACCATACCCGCTGTAAATGAACCATTATCGGCTCGGCTCTTCGACACGCAGAATCTGATGCCAACCCAGGCAGTATCGGATCCATATATGTTGCAATCCTCACTAGAGAATGGGTCCTCTTGGCTGATTTCAGCATGAAAATCAAGCTGCAGTGAGGATGCATTGGCAATCTGTATCACAGGAGCAGAGGGGTGATCAGTCGGGGGCCATGGGCTTGTATTGATCAAGCCCCCAGGAAGCAGGTATGAATCACAGCTGGAAGTGCGTTCCGCGCATGCAGCAACTGGTACTGGTTTACTGGCCACTGAATGCATGGGACTGGTGACCAGATTATTGACAATTGCTTGCATCCAGTAGGGCACAATTGTGTATGGGTATTCTGCCTCCCTGTCCTGGAGGTTCCCAATGTACTCGGGGACGTAGGATCCGTTGAACTCGCCTACACCAGCAGTTGCATCGTAGGTTAGAACTGGGTCATACACAACGCCCATATCAGTATTGGCTAACACTGTTCTTAGTTATCATACCTAAGAGTTGATTGGGAAACAAACCAAAGAGAATGACACTGGATACCCACAAGGTTATTGTAAATGCGACACTTATATGAGCCAGTTAGTTTATATCACAAGTATCAAGGTGCAAGTTTAAATTACCGGAGCAAGGGCCATAGTCTGTCAACGAGCCTGCAACGACGACTAAGGATGATTCTGAGACACCCAATGACGCCTGTGGTTGGGGATATTCCGAGCAATGAAATAGAACTTAAACCATCCGTCCGTGCGGTCAATGTCCATTGCATAACTTCAAATAGAAAAGATAGAACTGCAGTGATCAATGATGACAGAACACCTTGGGAGATGCTCAGCAAGGCTAGAGTCGAGCTGGTGTCGACCTTAAAACCAGCGATTGTCACGCTCGTGGAATGGGTGGTCTGGGCTGTCCATGCAGTCAGGACAAATACGACGGTCGCAAGCACCTCCAGTGAGAGGGGGAACCAAAGTTGCTTGTAGATAGTGTTCTTCATATTTTCCATTCTGTTTTGGTTGCAGCAGAAGAAGGAAAGTTCAGCCATCTTTAATTCCAGGGTCAAAGACGTACCCTACCTGGTTCCGCCCCTCGAGCTGGGCGTTCGCGTGCATGGTTCGACCTATATAATTAGTTGCCTTATTTTAGAAATGCATGCTTAGGCAAGGCTCTGGCCCTAGGATGCACAATTATTTGTCTGTTTCTTTGCCAAGCTAGCCTTGCAACAGCTGCTAACAGCCAGGCGGTTATCCGTTTGCACAGCCTTGCCAAAGGAGTTAATTAGCACGGCTCGAAGTAGGGCAGCGCATTTAAGCGACTCAAAACCCCTCTTAGACACTCTAACCTTTGTCTTCAGCTCTGGCCACCTCCTGAAAATGCTCTATCCCTTGATAATACTCTTCTTGTTTGATACTGTGTCCGTTCTAGGAGTGACACTCGGGACAACGTGTTCAACTGCTACCTATCGAAGTACCGTGCTTGATACTAGTACGATAATCTCCGTTGAAAGTTACCTCAGTATCTACGATTGTTCGTATACCGAAGTGAATCCGCAACCTACTATTACAACGCAAAGTGGTACTAGTAGTACAGGGGAGCTGTCTACTACTACGGGAATTGGGATAAACCCAACCGACACTTTGATAAGAATCCCGTATGTTCAGCTTTGCCTATGATATACGGAATTAATTGTTTCAGTCCCATAGATTCTTCTGGTCCTACTGCATCCGTCCCTAGCACCCCTGAACCCGACACGGATGACTCGAACAACTCAAACACATTGACCAGCCCTGAGCCTTCAGCTGAGACCGGCGTTTCTGACGTTTCTGGTTCACAGAGTAATACGAATCTCCAGCCCCCAAGTAGCTCTAGTTCATCAGATGACCCCAGACCTACAAGTGGCACAGGATCCTCGACAGACTCAGATAGTGCCGCTGATGCTTATCCTCCGAATGATTCAACGTTAATCACGACTGTCACCTCTTCTGGCTCAAGTACCTCGGAAAGTAGCGTTTCTGGAAGCTCAGACTCGACGTCTTCCAACATGGACGATTCAATTGACGAGTACGTATGCTATTTTACTGTTAACACAAGTAACAGATGCTGACTTGGCTCTTCACTTAGTTTGGCACAAACCGAGACACAGACAGCACCTGCGTCCGATGAGTCAACCTCTGTCTCTCAGGAAGAGCAGCCTACCCCGACTTCGGGAGCATCAGAACTATATTTAAGAGACAAAGTTTTGCCACTATTGAGCGCGGCTATCTTAGTATTGTTGTTTGTCACCAATTGAGACGGTGTTCCCGTGTCCAATTCTCGGAATTCGCTATAACTATAGTACATGATATCGTCCAACCCGAATTTGTTGTTACGAAGCTTCGGCGCTTCTTGAGATTGTTTTTTTCTAGGGGTAAAGGCTGCCAGACTAGGGGCAAATAACCTACTGCTTTATTATGGCCGAAATGGCTCTTTTTGTCTATGCACCCTATACAAACATACCTTACTTTGTAGAGCTTACGGACTGGCCTCGTGATTTACCTATTTGAAGTAAGTTGTGCATTGCTCACCATTCAGGTGTAAGATACTCACTCTTACGTGTTATCAGCTTGAGGGGTATGTTACATCAATAACAAGATGATGTGTCCTCCGCTAGCGTTGAATTGTCGTTGCCATTGATGAGAGTATCGGATCACAATGAGCGCTCGTCTGTCTTTTGTTGCAGTCCTAGAATCGTCCCTGTCTGAAGATGACTATCCAGACGAGTCTGGTGGCTGGTTCCCACTACATTCTGCTTTATTCTTGCGGTTCGTGTTTATTACGAAGTCAATATATAGCCGTGTAACTGGGATCATAGCAGGAATATCATAGATTAGAGTGATGCCATCAACAATGCAATAAGAGGCATAGTCCCAATAGGCGTCTAAGGCCATAAGAGCAGCTACTACTCTTGATACCTCGTAACGACAAGCGGCCCAACCTCGCCCGTAGTCTTATCCTCCCATGCTCTCAAACAACCATGTCCATTATAATCATCCAAACTGGCATAGAATTTGCCACCGATTTTCTTTAAGATCTCGCAACGCTCCTCCATATCCTTCGCCAACCCGAGAAGCCCACTATCATCAATACAGTCACAATCAAAACACTCAGCATCCTTATCCATCACCGCCTCAAACCGTGGATTAGAAAACTCACCCACCCATAGGCCACCATTTCTCGGCCAGCCGACTGTCACCCACATACTCTCGGTGCGGGTGACGCCGGGAGCCTTGCCGTCGTAGAACAGCTCGCAAATGGATTCAGAGTTGTCCAGAACAGCGGCAAGAAGTTTGAAGCGCGATTGACTGTCAAACCATGTTGCCCCAAGCAGGAGAAGTTTCTTACAGACCGCATCTTCGGCGTCTTGGTCCTTATCGCGTCTCAGCGGGGGATCGAGCGCATTCCAGCCAAGGTACTCAAAATCCGCCCTCGTGGTCCCAGCGAGGACGATGACACCGCCGCGAGAGGGCCAGCCGAAAATACGGATCCTATCGAGGCGGATCTCGGTACGATCGATAGGGATATCAGGGCCTGTCGGGCCTGGACCGCAGACAATGCGGTCCCGAGACGGGTTGCTTGGTGGTTTCCTTTGCTTCGAACGTGCCATGAGAAAAGCGGAGAATGAACGAATGGTAAAGACAAAGGGGAGACGAGGCTGAGGAAGTCTGCGTATCTGGTTGGGGTGAGGTTGGGATGGGCCACATGCCGGCGCGGGGCTGTGATTATGTCAACTCTTACCTAGCTATCAGTACCGAGCTACGTATGTCCCAACATCTCCCTGGGGTGGAATTGTCTTGTATTGAGCTTCAAGAAAGGTGGTATACAGTCTAGGTTGGGTCAGACAGCAGCGAACAACTTCGTCAATCTTGACACGGAGGAAGCTGCCATCACTTTGCTCCCATGCGTCCCATGTTGGCATCTCCACCACCTCTTAGTGGCAGACTGTAGGGTTAAGCTGATAAGTCGCAGCAATCTACAGGGCGGCCAAGGAGATATATACAGCATGGTGGGAGTAACCGCACCCTATCTTTGGATCGCTACCAGGGCGATATCTCTAGATCGGGGTGCGAATTTGCCGTTTATCTGAGGTCTCCCCAGAATATGGCTGTTACTAACATCACTAGGACCACTGTAGCGATTTGTAACTTGGCCCAGGAACCGCTGACCCTGAGAATGTCTGCGGTGAGGGTGCATATAACCCACCGTGTCCCGCCACCGGGCACCCAACAGTCGCCACCTTACCAGTCGCCCATAGGAGTGACGGGTGTAAAGGCGTTCAGCGACCCCAAAGAACCCTACAGTCGAGTAACCTTCTGCGAGGTGTTTTTCGCCCGGCCGACTTGACCGAGTTGATAACCACGGGAGATCTTTGCCCCAACGACAGCAGAATGACCTCAAGAGGTGGGAAAACCGGGTCCGGGTCTTCTTCCATGAGGTCACCCACCTAGACTATCTCATGAACGTTCCTAAATCTGCTCCGGAGATCTGAACTCTGAATTATCGTAGACGGGACTGGCATATGTGCTATGGGCCGTGGGGCGCGAAAAAATCGCAAAATACCAGGACAATAACGACCCTTACTGGTTTAGTTACTTCCCACAACGCAATACAGACAGCTATGCATGGTTCGCGACGGCCAAGTACGTTGAGTCGCAAATTGGCTTATAACGTCACCGCAGGAACCCGGCCACAGGGAAGGTTCCTGTCGACTTGAAAATATGACTGTCTAAGACTAATCTGGAAGTCATGACGCTTTTTGGCTTAGCGGTATATTTTCCCAATAGCTTCTGACTCAACCGAGGTCCCTGCTGTTATACATGGGGTTGTCGAGGAAGAGGAAGGGGATGATCTCTTCCCAGAGGATGGGACTACGGGGCGCCCCGATAAGATGTGCCGATATGGAGTGTCTGCGGGCACTGAGCTGAGCAAGATCATTGTAGGATATGGAAGACGAGAGCCATATTCAATAAATCAATGGTAGCTGCTCGAAAGGACTCTAGCCCTGTTCTGGTTCTTTAGCTGCTCTCAAGCTAACTGTTGTGGGTTGGCATTGGATATGGGTGATACGCGATACATAGGAATATATACACCACTTTTAAGACGTCCGTCATCTTCTCCCTTTTAATGTTCTGTCACTGGGCTTTCTGTTCACCCCTGCCCTGGCGCCAATTTGGTCCCCCAGCAGTGGATAGTGGCTATCTCAGAGCATCTTGCTATCCAATACAGAACCTGAGGGGTTCCTATCCTGTATAACCCGGCCTACTGGCGCACCCTTAGCAGCCCCAGGCATGTAGAGTTTGCTAAATCTCCCCTAGTGTGCTATTACCCAGCTTTAGATATATCAGTTAAGGTTTCTATATCTTGCTTGAGAGTAACTACTAGTTATACCAGAACTGCCTAGTTTAATAGCAGTTATTAGACTCTAATATTCCAAGGCTTAGGGCTTAAGATTAGGGACTATTAGTATAGTCTCTGACTTTGCAAGGCAACGCGTTTGGTATTTAGGGTAAAGAGGTGAGGCCTGGGAATGGGATGTGTATTTGGAGTCTTACTAACCATCATATCAAGCGGGAGTCCAGATCCATGCACCAGGCTTGGTTGAGAGGATTGTTGGACAGAGTAGAACTTGTACCCAGTGTAGTGATTTTTTATGCAATAACGCGTGGATCTTAAATGGTACATTTATGCCAGTTATACGGGACCGTCTAGTGGGCAGATTATGTCCATGTAGTAAATAATAGTTATTATTGGGCTCCTCAAACACACCTTTTAAGGTTAACAAACTTATCAACCTTCCACTATATGGACCCTCTTCCACCCCACAGCCCAGATTGGAGCGCGCCAGTCTGATACTCTCATCGGTACGAGATAAGAATTACTCAAACCGCAGTCTGCCCATACCAAACGCCCCGTTCCCCCGCCCGCAACCTATTCCCCGCGGCCGCTCTCAAATGGCACCCAAATATAATCATCCGTCTTTTCATAATACACCCACCGATGTGTGACAGTCGTCCCGCTCGCCAGTTGCGCACTGCGCCCATCCGTATACACAACCAGTCCAGGTTCATCCAAACACCACCTTTCCGGCCAACGAGTGGCCAGCCCTCGCGGTCATACGCAAATACGAACAGGCCGTCCAGGTCAGGCCTCATGTACCCCTCGTAGAATCGGCCTACATCATAGTCTTCAGCCATGGGGTCGTGGCTCTCGACGTCGACGAGGTTAATGTAGCCCAATGGGTTCGCAGGGTTATCACCACCACCATCTGTTCGACGGGAAATAGGCTCCTGACAGGTCAGGATAGACTTCAGGGACCGCTCGTCGATTGTAAGGCAGTACTCGAAGCGGGGCTGGCGTTGGTACCCAGACCGGCTAACCCATTCTCTATGGCTGGTGAGCACAGTATGCACGATCGCACCGTCCAGGGTCTCTTAATCCTGTTGATAACGTTGTGGTAGCCCTCATGGATTATTTTTGCTGTCTCCGGTCTGGATTCCAGATCAGGGGAGTAGGCGTTGAAGTAACGGTCTAGTTTGGCCATTGCTGTAGCGAAGTCTTCATCAGAGACTTAGGTGGTACGGTAAATGATGTACCCCCAGGGCTACGCGCGGACCCGGAATGCGTATCGCTGTGAGAAGCGCTGTATATAGGGGGATCCTACGAGGTTGGGATGCCAGTTTCTGCGGCAGCATTCTTGTCGCTCTTGCGGTGATTCAGCTGGGACAAATTCTGGGGAGGGCCAGGGTAAGGACCAGGACCTGTAGTAGAATAAAGATCCGATTCTTTCTGGAGATGATGGGGGTTCCAAAGACAAGACTAGGGGGTGGTTGACGCAGGTGGAAGAAATTAGACCCCGCAAGTTGGAGAAGAAGATTATATTGCCGTCGCAGGAGCATCATATATCCGATCATTCGGCCCCTAAAAGACAAGTGACAGGGTTAGTCAAGGACTACTTTTATTATGCTGGGATATGCGCAATCCGTGGTATCAGTCATCAGACATTGCAGTATTCGAACTATTATAAAACGTAGCGCTTGACATTACAACAGCATCTACACCATTGGAGAGGAATATATACTGGGCACACGAGCGGTATTGAAGGGAAGAGGAAGAATGAAGAACTCAAAGCAATCCGCTACCACACATATATTCTCCATTCCATCAGGGAACTTGCGTCATCCCTCGGATAGCGACTTCTACACAATCTGAAGCTCGTGGGTCGGATATTGGGCATACTGCGACGGTCGCTGCTGCAATGAAAGCTCGGATTCTGTCGTGGCGCTGGAGTACTTCCGGCGACTCCCGCTCGACCAGAACCTATTAAGCGAGGAGCCAAATCTTTTCGCCCCGTACCTATCAAGCAAGGCAGGTAGAACCGGAAGACAAGCGCAGATGATCCCCGTGTTGGCTTCGATGGTACTGCTCAAAACATATGTTTAGCAGGACCCTTAGTGATAGACGAAGTTGGCGATTGGTGCAAGGGGGTGAAACGTACGCCCATTTAGAAATTGAGGATATGTTCCAGGTTGCATCTGGGCTGCTTGTGAGGACGTGCGTCATGCCGAGCCGGACTATGCTTGCGGCAAAGGCACTAGTAGGAGAGATCAGCTACTTCAATGCAGAGTAAGACAGGGCTGGCTAGGGCGTACAGTATTCCTAGACCGAAGACAGCTGCAAGACGAGCCCTTTTCCACGCCGTTATGTTCAGCGCCCAGAGAGTGCGGATTGGGAGCAGAAGGACGTAGAGATCTGTGGCTGAACTCAAAGCGCCAGAGGTATAGGGCAGAATTCCAGGCATCCAGCAGCGGCCTGGGGAGGAGCCATCCCAGGCGTGGCTGACCGGGAGGCAGGAGAAGATAGTGAGAAACAAGAGCGTGAGATGGGAGACTGCAACGAAAGCGACGCCAAAGGTAATGAGATACCTAATGTTAAGATGGCGGGGAAAAATGCGGTAGTAGAAAAAGAGGAATGTGAGTTTAATGGTGGCCGTTAGAAGAGTGTAAATGTATTGGGCAATCGTGAAGCACTAGACAGCGGTTTTGTATCTTTTTCCTGTTCCTTGGTAGGGAGCTGGGCCCTTACCTTGAGAGTCCTCGTAAGCCAGCTCATGGGCACATCCCACATATGGCGCCCAATTCCTCGGGAAAAACCTGAGTTGGTAGTTAGCATTTAGTAGGGTATGAGTTGGCTGGAATCTAGCGTACAATAAGACATGAGACCCGTGAAAGTGACGGTCAGACACTACTAATGTTAGTGTCGCTCCTTGAGTAAGCAGAGTGACAAGCTACATATGATAGCAGAATGAAGACTGTATTCATCAGCGAGATAGTTACAAGCCGGCTTGACAATTGAGGCTTACAGTCGTCCATCCCCAGCTTCATGCGCAGGATCCGCAGACGTGTGAACAGCCTCATGGCTACTGCGAGTGTGGCCACGGAAAGAAAGCTCGCATGAAGGGCAATATTGCCATGAAGCTGACTGGGAGGATTCTCGAAATTGGGTTCAACTCCAGGAGGAGGAGGAAGGGCGCCACCGGTAAGCCACTGAGATGCCATGATTATGGGTTCTTCTTGGATGGGAAAGAGAAGGAGGGATCAGAACAGTGCATCAAAACACAAAGAGAATTAACAGCGTTCGGAGCACTAGAAAAGAGTATAAAGCTCACGCGCTCCCCCTTCATCTTTGGCCCCAACTCTTTGAGGTGTCACGACATTAGGACGGCGACAGCCTTGCGTCTCCCTTTCCCGCCGTCTGTTTCTTATTATCCCATTGCTTTTCGCTTCTTGCCACCTCTGATTGAAATTTGAAAACAAAGCCGTCCTCATAGACCCGGATCGTGCATCGGTAACTGTCAGCCTGCTATGGTGGTCTACCTACCCTCTCTTAGCCCGTGGGCAACAGTTCTCCTCGCCATTCTGGCCGTATGGTCCCTGGTTCTGTCTACTGTTCTGCCAATCTGACACGTCTTTCAGTATCGGCTTGCTCGGTTCACCTACAATCTCTACCTTCACCCATTGTCAAACATTCCCGGTCCCCGTGCATGGGCTGCATCTCGCATTCCGTTCGTTTACGCGCTGATCAAGGGTACCATCGTCCACGACTTCCAGAATCTTCATGAGCGGTACGGGCCCATTATCCGAATTGCTCCAAATGAAGTGACATTTGCCCACCCCGAAGCCTACACCGACATCTTCCAGCCTCGGCTTGACCAGGGTCAGGGACAGTTCCTCAAAGATCCCCTGTGGTGGGCGCGACAGCCTGGTCATCCGGATTCTTTGCTTAGCGTGATTAGCCCAGAAAAACATGCGTATATGCGGCGCATCCTCAGTCCAGGGTTTACATCACGCGCCCTCCGCCAACAGGAGCCGTTTGTCCAGAAATATGTGAATCTGCTTATAGCGCAGCTGCAGGATCATGTCAGCAAAAGTCAAAGCGCCCACATCAACATGACGCCGTGGTTCAACTACACCACATTCGACATCTTTGGGGATCTTGGCTTTGGCGAGTCCTTTAACTGTCTTCAGCACTCCAGATACCATCCATGGATTGCCTTGCTGTTTGACAGCGTCAAGGTAGCCGGCTTTGTTATCGCCACGCGGTATTATCCGCTGATCGAGGCTGTTTTACTCAAGTGCGTTCCACCTTCAATGAGAAAAATCCAGCGAGACCACTATCAGCAGATTGTCGACAAGGTGCGACGCCGACTGGGCTGGGAGCTGCAGCGACCTGATTTCATGTCCTACGTTATTGACGAGGGGGGAAGCCTTCGACTCGATGCCGGTGAGCTGTACGCTACCTTTATGATTTTAACCACGGCAGGCAGCGAAACAACAGCAACAGCATTGACTGGGACCCTCAACTACTTGGTGAACCACAGCCCGGAAAGTCTCCACCGGCTCGAGAAGGAAGTCAGAGGGGCTTTTTCCACTCTAGACGCGATTACGCTCGATGCGGTGCGCAATTTGCCCTTCCTCAACGCTGTCATCCAGGAGGGACTCCGACTATGCCCACCAATCCCCTGGGTACTGCCCCGCCTCGTCCCGCAAGGAGGCCATATGGTATGCGGTACATGGCTGCCAGGTGGGGTAAGTAAATGATCTCCGGCGCCGGGCAGTGGAGAGACTCTAGCAAGCGCCTAGGTGAAATACCTGCTAATCCGAGCGTCCACCCAGACCCCTGTCTCAATCCAAGCATACACCCTCAATCGCAACCCAGCTCTCTTCCACCGGTCCACCTCCTTTCTCCCAGAGCGATGGCTGGCATCTTCCACGTCCGACCCCGCTTCTTGCTTTTTCAATGATCAGCGTCAGGTCGTCCAGCCGTTCGCTATCGGGCCCCGCGCATGTCTCGGCCAGCGCCTGGCGTGGGCCGAAATGCGGCTGATAATTGCCAAATTGGTCTGGATGTTTGACTTTGGAGCGATTGATGGCCAATGCGTTAGATGGGAGGACCTGCGCACGTATTTGCTTGTTGAAAGGAAGCCAATCAACGTGCGTGTCAGCGTCCGCACGGTGGGATAAACAGGGGTTCAAGTAAGCGCTAGCCTGTGATCACCGCGCAGGAATGCAGCCGAACGCCGCATGTTTGCCATTCGTGATGGTGGTGGAATGCATGTAATTGGGCCGTAAGCATCACCTCAGCTCTGCCAGCCACTTGTGAGTCAGCTCTCAGCACTGCGAGTTCGAAGAGGCTTGTTTTATATTCCTTCTAACCAATTCGCTATCTATCACTTATCCGTTAGCAAGCAATGGCAGCATGCGAGTAGTGGTCAAAGCAAGTCAATGAAATGCCCCCAACAGCCGTCCTTACCGCATCTGCCTGTGCTCCTAAGTGGACTGAGCCATAATGTGCCTGCTACATTTCCTTACCTGGCCTGCCAGAAGGTAAACCTGTAGTGGTAGTAATCATGCCTGCTTCAGTATTACGTATGCAGTGGCAGAGGTAGCGCACGTGCGGCCGCGCACTCTATAGGCAGTTTAAGGCATACACCGTATACCCGTATCCACCCCCAAATGCTGAACCGCACTCATAGGTACGTAGACACTGCAGTGAATAATAGACCAACTCCTCCCGGCCCTGTTTTCCATGCTGAATGCGAGTTTGAGTTCGTCTATCCTGTCCGATTCTCCCTTCAACATCGTTCACACTCAAATCCCCACAAGAAGAGAGAGCAGAGCAAAATGGCTCTCATAGCCCTCCTGGCCGTCTTGACCCTCATTTACAATATCACGCTCGTCCTCTACCGTCTCTACTTCTCGCCTCTGGCCAAGTTTCCCGGGTCAAAGATCGCTGCCGCAACGGGTTGGTATGAATTTTATTTCGACTACTGGAAGAATGGGAAGTATATTTTTGAGATTGAACGGATGCATCAAGTCTACGGTAGAATATCCGCAGCCCTTCTTTTATGCCTCTCTACCCACCTACCTATTTACCTAAGGATTAACACCACCTGAGAACGACAGGTCCAATCATCCGCGTCAACCCGGACGAACTCTCCATTCACGATCCGGATTTCTACAACGAACTCTATGTGACCGAGAGCAGGCGGCGAACGAACCATTACGATGTGTTCTGCAAGGGGATCGACTTTGACGGTACCCGTCCCTCCCTATCCTTATCCTGCTTGTCGGTGTCACAATGCCTACCTGAATTGCTAAAACATAAACACAATTCAGGCTCCCACCTCCTGACAGTAGACCACGCGCTCCACCGTAAACGTCGCAAACCACTGGAGCCCTTCTTCTCACGCATGAGCATCCAGGCCCTCCAGCCAATGCTTGCGGAAGTGGCGCTTAACTTTGAACAGCGGCTGCGCGCCCTCGCGGGGACAGGTACAGTTGTGCGGCTGGACCACGCCTGTGCCGCGTTCTCGGGAGATATCATTGCGAAAATCTGCCTGGATGATGCGGCGGAAGGGAATAGATTCCTTGATCATCCTGACTTTGCACCACATTGGTATGTGCTCCTTGCATAGCCACCCAGTGTGTATAGAAGGACTAAAGACTGGCTGGGCCAGGTATAATCTGATCCATATGCTTGTGAGATCGATTCCGCTCTTTACGGGGTTTCCGAGTCTTGTGTGGTATGTAACTTTTTCTAATTCAATCTCTACATACGGCTGTCTGGAACTGGTAGAACAATCCTCGCTGACCATTGTTAGGATTGTGAGCTACATCCCCGAGCGGTATCTATTCTGGCTCTTTCCCCAAGGTCAAGTTTTTAATGAATTCAAGCGAGTGCGTACGTTCCTAGAGGCATATCTTCCTGCTGACAATGTTCGCTTTGAAACTATCCAGGTCGCGCGGGAAAATATAGACCAAATCTTCAGCAAGACGCAAGAAAACACCAAGCCATTAACCTCGCTCTTTCACCATGTAGCCCAGAGCGACATGCCCGAGTCTGAGCGCTCGCCTGAGCGCCTTGCAAAGGAAGCCCAAGTTCTCCTCGGAGGCGGCACAGCCAGCACCGCGCGAACAATTGTATTCGCCTCGTTTTATATCCTTGATCGCCCGGAGATTCGCTCGAGACTTCGTGACGAACTCCGTGAGACTATGGCGGATTGGCCGAACCGTGTGCCAAGCTGGGCGGAGCTCGAGAGGGTTACCTATCTGCAGGCTGTTATCAAAGAGTCGCTCCGGTATTTATTTCCCTTCCATACTACCTACTGCCACACTGGACGCTTTGCGTATGAATCTCTAATGGACTTGAGAGAATAGCTTGAGTTACGGCGTCATGCACCGCTTGCCGCGAATTTCGCCGGACGTGTCGATCCAGTACAGAGACTACACGATCCCAGCAGGTGTAAATATTTGCCCCACTACTCAAATACGACATGTTTCCTTTATATTCATCTAATTTGGCTCTCCTGCGCTACAGATACCAGTCGGCATGTCCGCGTACCTAATGCACTCCGACCCAACCGTCTACCCTTCTCCTAACGAGTTTATTCCCGAGCGCTGGCTCGGCCCTATTAACCCAGCTATGCACCGGAGCTATGTGCCTTTCTGCCGCGGTTCACGGAATTGTTTAGGCATGAAGTATGTAACCCCACCCAGCGAGCTATGTCTAGCCAGAGTCCTCCGTACACAACTAACATTCAAACTCCTAACAGCCTAGCAATGGCAGAACTAAGCCTCTGTCTGGCCGTTCTATATCGCCCCGGTGGGCCCGAGCTAGGGCTCTTTGAGACAGACGAGAGCGATGTGAAGCAGGTGCATGATTTTCTTATTCCGCTGCCGAGGATCGATACAAAGGGGGTTAGGGTTGTAGTTCAGTGATTAGGGATAGATTCCGTAAGGCATACTATATGATAA
Source organism: Aspergillus foveolatus (assembly GCF_047715535.1). NCBI lineage: Eukaryota > Fungi > Ascomycota > Eurotiomycetes > Eurotiales > Aspergillaceae > Aspergillus > Aspergillus foveolatus. Next base: position 8,248 of record NW_027396187.1, on the reverse strand, counting down.
GATGGGGGATCAATGGCAGTAATGAGGGCTTTCGGTACGGGATCTACCAATTGGGATTCGTCAGTGCTTGCGGCGCCCTCACTAGTTAACAAGCATCGCTGACAGAGACAGGTTGGTATGCTGCCTATGAGCCATACATATTTCCCATGCCATGTGCGTAACTGTGATTGGTAGATGTGCGCGCAAAACCAAATTTAACCCAGACCTCTACACACCGATCAAACGGGGAGGGACATTTGGGGGCTGAAAATGCCCAGATACCAAATCCCAACCCGTCTCCATTCTCTAGGTTGCGTGCGAGGACAAACCTCGTGTTGCCCGGACCATGTATGGCTCGTAGACAAAGGTTGGGCTCGCAGGTAGTAGTAGTTGTAACCCCTAACCTATGGAGGGTAAAGCTACTGAACTTTGGCTGGGAACTAGGCAAGGAATCTGACCGCATCATGGATAGAAAAAGTAGTCAGCGTTGGTTGCAGTAGGGCGATATAACGCGTGAGTAGTCAGGGCAATATTTCGGACGTCGCAGCCTGATTTCCTTTTATGTGGGCGTGCGGCTCAAGATGCCCGCACAGGTAGATACGGGGGACATTCAAGGCACATGCTATAAATCCTACCAAGTCCCGCAATCAGCTGGCCATTAGAGTCTGGTACAACGGTATCTTGAGGGCCCTAAGACAACTACCGACCATTCTTTCCGCCTGTCTAGTTAAGATCCACGCTACCCTCAGCCTCAACGCCATGAAATTTCAGTACTCGACTGAGGTCGACCCTTCTGCCTACAAGACCCATGGTCTTGACGGTGGCATTCGGCTCCGGGTGCATGCGGACCCTGATCATAAAGAGAGAGCCGGTGCACTGCGAGCGCAGGACGACTGGAACCGCAGTGTCAGACCGGTGGCGAATTATAAAGGTGGATTAGGCGGGCCATTCAGCTTTATTCGGGCATGTGTGCCGGAGTGTCTGCCAGAGCGACTGGAGATTGTCTCGTACGCGAACGAGTTCGCCTTTCTTTATGATGGTAAGTAGTCTTCACTTGGATATTGAGATCAGTTGAAGTAGAGCAGCTAAGGGGTTTCCCTCCAGACAAGATGGAGGAACTCATCGATGCTAGAACGGAACCCCCTGCACAAGACGCGGATACTGTGGTCGAATTGTTTAGCAACGGGGGTGCCAGCAGACTGCATATGCAAGCAAAGAAATTGCAAGCGCAGGTCATCACCGAGATGGCGGCCATTGACCCAGAGCGCGCAAGCACGACGGAGAAGGCATGGACCAGGTTCTTGCAGCTGGCAGCCCACTCCCGGTCACGGCCACTGCACACACTCAAGGAATACCTTCCATGTCGGATCATCGATGCTGGAGAATTGATTTGGTTCGGCACGCTGACCTTTGGCATGGCGCTCAGCATTCGCGACGAGGAACTCGAGCTCTGCATGAAGCTTGCTCGGCCAGGATACGCCGCAATCAGTCTCACGAATGACCTCTACTCGTGGAACAAGGAGCGCGAGGAGTCCCGGCGGGCGGGGCTCGACTACGTGTATAATGCAATCTGGGTGATTATGCACGAGCAGTCGGTGGGCGAGGAGGAGGCCAAGAGGGTCTGCGCCGAGCAGATCAGGTACTATATCGAGCAGTACTGTCGGGTAGTGGAGCAGACAAAGCGCTGCGGGTGGCTTTCGGATGACTTGAAGACCTATCTGGAGGCTGTCATGGCTAGTCATATTGGGAATCTGGTGTGGAGCATCTATTGTCCACGGTATCATGTCATCTAGAAGTACAGGGTACCGTGATGGTGCAAGCAAGCTGGAATAGTTATGTATGGTCAACTATCATTGGCCTAGACTGCAACAACTGTCGTACAGAGCGCTTATCTGCTTTAGTGTAAGAATATAAGACTAGCCAGTTGGCTGGGTAACGCGCAACCGGGCAACCGGACTATTGTTGGCCTGGTTAGACAAAGAAGTGCAGTTGTTTGTTGCATCAGCTCAAGCCTCACTCTTTTCCTCACCCCCCTCTCCCTTTATTCTTGGATTGTTCTCTCGTCATTACCCACTTTGATCTCCCACTTGCCCTCCACAACTACCTTCCAGCTCCTGTAGCAGTTCGAGAGATGGGCGCCCAGTTCTCCCAGTTCTTTCCCTCACGGCCAACCTTCACCAGTGAGAATCTCCCGGACCAGCAAGGCAGGGTGTTCCTCATCACTGGCGGCACGTCTGGGATTGGGTTCGAACTTGCCAAGATCCTCTATCGCCACGGCGGCAGGGTCTACATCACCGCGCGCAACGAAGAGAAAGCAAAAAAAGCGATCCAAGAAATCCAAGCCTCAGCACCTAACCACTATGGCGAGCTAGACTTTATCACCCTCGAGCTCGATGATCTAACCAGCATCAAGGCTTCCGCAGAGGCCTTCAAAGCAAAAGAATCGAAACTCGATATCCTGTGGAACAATGCCGGCGTTTCCCAGCCGCCCTTGGACAGCGTTTCCAAACAAGGCCATGAGCTCCAGCTAGCCGTCAACTGCTTTGGCCCCTTTCTCTTCACGCAGATGTTACTGCCACTACTCGACACGGCAGCTGCCTCATCCGCATCTCCTGGGTCAGTGAGGGTAATATGGACAAGCAGTCAGGTCGCGGAGCTCTCCTCGCCGGACGAAGGGATCATCATGTCTGAGCTTGCCAGCCCGCCCAAGAACAATGTCCGCAATTACCTAAACTCTAAGACAGGAAACTGGTTCCTGTCCGCCGAGTTTGCGCGACGATATGGGCCCCGTGGGATCGTCAGTGTTGCGTTGAATCCCGGGGCCGCAAACACGAATCTCCTCAAGAACGCGAGGCTGATGAAGATACTCTCATACCCCTTGCTGCACAGGGCAGACTTGGCTGCGCATACCGAGCTGTATGCTGGATTTAGCCCTGAAATATCGCTGCAAAACAATGGCTGCTATGTCGTTCCCTTTGGTCGAATCCATGATCAAGTGGCGGACAAGTTATCGAGCGCGATGAAAGTGGCAGAGGATGGGGGCACAGGGCGAGCAAAGGAGTTTTGGGAGTTTTGTGAGGCTAGGACGAGGGATTACCTCTGATTTAAAGCCATAAACTCACACTGAGTGCCTTCTTAAGTACAAAAAACCACTTTGTTGTCTACACGGCTTTTTCCCTCCTCTGCAGCACCGGGTGCCTTGTGATTTATAGACTCAAGACGCTAAATCGACACTTCTCCTTGTCTACCTACTCCTGGTGGCCCGGTCCTACAGGGCAGGGGAGTTATCAGCATAGCTCGATAATTGCTTGCTTCATAGATTTAGCGAGTTACTGCTACAATAGTATTTAGTCTTGACCTCACCATGTACATGTACTCCGTCCCCTTGTCAAAATCCTGGCCACCCGCCTCAAATGTCCCTCCAGCATACGCCAACGCCTCGTCGACATCCCCATGCGCACCTTATCCGCCCTATCGTGCTGGCCACATACTTTCTAACGTCGGGCGTTCCTCATCTTCCGACCCACCTGCATCCTGCCTCAGTTTCCGTTGCTTGCGCTCTGCAGCAGCCTTCCACATCACTTCAAGCTCGTCCCTACAGCTCAATCCCTCCTAGCAAGCCCCATCATATTCCCTGAGTGCACAGAAGTTATTTGCCATATATTCACAATGCCTCAAAGCCTGCTGATTCACCAGAATCCTGGGTACATCTCCTGGCACTACTGCAGGATCTTCGAAAACGGCGCAACCTTCAGGCACGTCCTGATAATGGGAACGGGTTAGCGCTGAACAGCATCTCTGCTTCCCTCCTGCAAACTAATCAGGCAGGCTCGCCGACATAACAAGACCCGGTTTGACAATTCCCACGTCCTCCGCGGGTGCTCGAACCCAGCACAGACAGAGGTTGAACTTCAATTACCGTGGTCAAACTGTGATGCAACATCGTAGTCTATATTTTCTGAACGGCGCTCAATTCATGATCAAACTGCCGTGTTAAATGTGACTCAACCTTTTAATCTCCGCCAGGGAAGGCTAAAGGAACGGTGTGATTGACCGCTATCAATACTTGACCGAATTGAGCCGGGCGGAGCGGCGGTCTTCTGGAGAAGCTCAAGAGCTGTCTTTGACTTGACTCCCTCTGCATATTTGATTGGCTTGTTTCCAAACTTGCCAATTGCGTTCACGTCCGCGCGCGCGAATAGCAGGGCCTGGACTTTATCTTCCCATGTGGCGTTGGGAACATAGTTCTTGAGCAAGCTCACTAGTGGTGTTTCCTCGGTGGGACCTCTCGTTGGGATGTCGACAGATGTAAACTTTGGAATTAGGAGCTGGATAAGTCCTGTACTGGCATGCCGCAAGGTTGCGTAGTGGAGACAAGTCAGTCCTTCATTGGAATATTCTTGACAATCTGCGTTATGCTGAAGAAGTAGTTGCACAACATCCTCAAAGCCCTCATAAGAAGCAAGCATCAAAGCTGTTTTGCCTCCTGCAGACCTTGCATTGACTTGCGCCCTTGCTTCTAACAGACACTGGACAATTGGCGCATGTCCCAACTTGGCAGCAACCCCCAGCGGTGTATTACCATTGCCGTCGTGCTTTCCAATATCCACGCCTTCAGCAAGACATGCCTCAACTGTACGCATATCGGAGTCTTTGATTGCATTAAACAAATCCTCTGCCCGAAGAGTACTGCCTACGCTAAACTGGGGCACAAAATCAGTTACGGACGAGTTTGGTGTTTCAAATGAGTGCATCGACGAGGCGGATTCGCTGGAGGCATGCATGGATGTATGGAAAAGGGATCTCAGCTCTCCAGGTAGGTTTTGGAGGAGGAAGGATCTCAGCTCCCCAAGTCTGTTGTGGACTTCATACGCACTTGGCCGATCATATTTGTTAATTGCCAAAGTACGCCGAAGCAAATCAGCACAATCTTGTAGAAATTCAACACTATAACTTGGATACCTGACTGGCAGATCGTCGATCTAGCTGGCGATATGGGGGTTTAACATTGGAGGCTCTCCTCTGTTGAAATGGTCGTCGCGATAATTTGTAACGCCATCCTTGTCCTTTGCACGAAGTCTGTCCAGCTCTTGGAGCCCGCGCACCCCGTCCAGCTTGAGGGCGAGGACCCGCACCATGATGCATCCGAAGGACCAAATATCGCTGCTTCGACTGACACCATCACCGTTGCGGACCTCCGGAGCTTGATAAACGCCCGGCATTTGTCATAGCCGTGTCACCGTGTCAGTGGCGTGCTGGTCAGGGAGAATGTAGCCACTGTCTCTACGTTTGACACGCGCTTTGATTATCGAGAGTCCGAAGTTGGTGATCATCCACGTCCCGATTCTAGAGGATCCACCGTTGTCCCGACTCGGGTATATGAGGATATTGGCGCACTTAAGGTCCGCGTGGCAGCCGTAGATATTGAAGCCCAATGCTGTGTGCAGGTGTGACAACACACCAGCCAGACCCATCAGCTCTTTTAGCAGCTCAGTCATCTCACACTCCTCTGGTGGTAGCAGTCCACCGGCGAGGAATTTGTCCAGGTCCATTTGTGCCGGCGGAAAGAGGATGTTGGGCTGGTCTCCGACGACAACGGTTGCGAGGGGGAGGACGATGCGTGAGTTCTGGATATCACATTCTCGGAGCTCTTTTAGGACCCAGCGCTCATGCTCAAAGTCTGTAATGGATCTGAATACCTTGCGGGCAACGCTTTTCTTGGACTAGGTAGGGCAAAAATACGGGGGTCAGTGACAACAACCATCGTCGTACTCAAGGGGAACATACCACGGATGGGCCATGGACTGAGCGATAATGGCTGGCCGTGATCACCTCTTTGGTTACTCGCCCAAACCCTCCACGTCCACAGGGCTCAGATTTGCCCTCCAAGAATGGGAGGCTAAGCCTCGTGACCTTTTGGTCAGATGATTTTTTATGCAGTCTTTTTGGTATTTTTCTAGTATCTAGCCTGTATAGAGTATCTTACTAAAAATCTATTTTTTTAAAGGAAATAGTATTGTGCTTCTTTGATCTATTATACACTCATAGGGTTCCAATTTCAAATCCTTCTGGCATCCTGGTCTTCTTCCGTACTCGACAAGGCCGTTGTATATTCTCTAGATCAGCTGGTTCAGACATATCTTCATTCTCCTGGGACTGGGTGCTTCTGCTCCGAGATCTCTTAGGTCAAGTATTTTCACTCTGACTCTGAGACTGTAGTAGCTGAGAGGGGATCTCAAGCACTATATCATTATCTTCAGCCTCCTTACTATCACTGATAGGATCCAGAGAAGGAAGAGCAGGTATTAAGCCTCTCTCCTGGTCAAGAATGGCTGCCTCCCCAACTGGAATAAGCTCTTTCGTAAAATCAATCTCTCTTTGCTCAACCTCAAATTTCGTTGCACACATATAAAGCATTAGAGCTTTGACTGTCTCCGGCTTTAACTGCCCACATTGATAATGACAGATATCACACGCGCAATTAAACAGACACTCCACACCAGCACTACTAGCAGAAACAGACAAGATATCCCGTGCAAGAACTGCAAGAACTGGAAACTCTTTTTGGTGCTCTTTCCAGAATAAACGAGGATGTTGAGATATCAGTCCTGGTTTATTAGTTTTAATACTTGAACTTTCTTTATAGAGAGGCAGGGGCTTACCTTTAGCAAGATAGCGATCAAGTTCGTCATTATTATTCCCTTGGGGCTCCTCCGGCTGGAGAATATTCTGAGAGTCACAAAGCATCTCAATCTCATCCACAGTATTAAGTAGACCAGCTGAAGCCCCAGGTAATGGAGAGCTATTATTATCTGAAAGCCGTCTCTTATAACGCCAGAATTCCTCTTCCAATCGACCACGGTATTGTCTAGCGTAGTCAATATCACCTTGCCAATCCTTTGTTTTAAAGAAGCGAAGCTTCTTTGAAGGTGCTAGGATTGTTGTAATTGCGTAAATATCACCATAGCACTCATAGTCAGTCATCTTATAGTACTCTGAAAGCTTTTCCCTTGATACTTGGAGTGCTTGAAGCATTGTTTTCTTCCAGGGAGTGCTCTTCCGGCGAAGCTGCTCTTCAGAGGCCTCAAGGTGACTAAAGAGCTTATTGTAGATACTAAAGATGAGATAAACAGTAATGTCCTTTGACTTTGAGAGAGTAGTAGTGAATTTGAAGAACGGCTGGGTAATGCAAAGTAGATAGTCGACCTGGCGCCACTCCTCTTTGTCAAGTTGGAATTGGGGGTATCCATGCATTATACAGTAGCGTTTGAAGGTCTCCTGTAGTCGCTTTGCACGACCGAGCATTAAAAAGGTAGAATTCCATCGTGTGCGGACATCCTGAATAGGGAGTAGATGAGGCTCTTCAGTCTGAAGGCCTAAAAAGGCTTCACGGCGCTGTGGGCTTGCATTTAGGAAGATAGCAAGATTCCGAATCTAGATATAGAGTAAGATATTGGTAATTTCCTAGTTAAAGAGAGGAAGGGAGACTTACCTTGTTCAGAGTATCAACTATCTCTCTGTTTGTGTGCTTGTGATGTATTGAGTATGCATGCTTATCTGACTACTCAATCTCAATCTCATTGTTGATAGGTACTGCCTTCATTTTACCCAATAATTGATTAAGACTCAGCTGGATCACATGGGCAAGACATGGAACATGAAAGACCTCTGTACCTCCAATTCCTTGTACCTTGATCTCTTCTTGGATGCTGTTAATCATGGTATTATTGTTTGTTGTATTATTTGTCGTGATAGATAATACCCGATCAGTGATCTGGTATTCTCTAAAAATATTAATAATAACGGAACTTAAATTGCTTCCAGTATGTGAACCATGTAGAGGCTCAAACCCAAGAAGGACCTCGCGATACTCCCAGTCATTATTAGGCTGCGGCATAACCGCAACCGCGGCTATGGGACTGATAACCATCGCCGCAATTGCGGTTATGGTCATGAGATTTGATAACCGTCACCATCACCGCAAATTCGAGGTTAACCGCGGTTTCACCGCGGTTAACCTCACTGTGGCCGCACTAGCATAACTCTCGCTTAGTTATCAGTTTTGAGCGCCCTGCATGGTAGTTATGAAGCTTACAAATACTTATTACTGTCCGTTTTAAACACACGTTCGAGCCAATACAGACATCTTATTTTAAGACATCTACACTGTAAATATAGGAAATTAGAATGTAATATAAGAAGGAGTCCCTATTAAAATAGATATATGCTTTTTTGGAAGAGCATTATACTAGATATAGCCATGTTCTCA